>NC_056727.1:1135351080-1135441080 GCF_019279795.1 Protopterus annectens | reverse complement strand
CATTACTGTTACTTAAAAATAGACAGTCATGGGGGTGCATTGTCATAAACATTATCATATGATGCAAATTTATTTATTTTATTAATTTATTACAATTTGATAAGAAGATGAGTGAATTAGTCTTCTGACCCTTTCAGCCACAACTAAAGCAACAGATTGATAGGGGACATTTACAAAGATAAAGAAACAGTCATTATGTACAATTGCAAGAAAGGCATTATATGCAGTCTAATACAGAAACAATTTTATGCATATTAACAATCAATTTAGTCCTCTAAGTAAGACAATACTATGTTTATTATCACTGAAGGTAGCAAGCACCGGAATCTTACTGCACATTGTCCTGAAAGCAAATACGAGCAATCATACTTGTAAGGTGCTCATTTAGTTTGGTCTCAAATATTTTCAGTGTCAGTTGTTCTCCCAGCTCTTTCAGGATGTGATTCAAAATGGATGAGCTATGTTTGGAAAATGTCATCTTCCCTTTGTAGTTTTAAATCATGGTCTGACTAGAGAAAATGTGTTTTCCACATTATCTCTGAGTAAGTGGAGTTGTCTAAACTGGAGTGTAGTTTCCAAGGGTGGGTATTGGCCCTGTTTTGTAGCTGTGTGGTTTATAGGTAGTTAACTGATGCTTGCTAGACATTCACAGTAATGAGTGCAAGAGTCTGCCAGCATATTCTATTCTCAGTAGTCTGTATTTTTTGACTGTTGAAAATGGAATGGAAAGTGATAAGATGAAGACCAAATTCCATTTTGGGAATGAGTACTTTCCCCATTATGGAACAACTAGTTATGGGAGAAGATAGATGGTCCTGTAGCACAGCTGAGGTTGAGTAAGAGTTTTACTGATCACCCTGTCTGTATGCTCAGCAAAAGATTAAGTAGGGTCCAGATTTAATTCCACTTATCTCTGTTCTGATACATGAGTTATGACAATGCCATTATTGTCTAATCTTATGAGTGGGAGGACAACAAGAGACAAAGACCATGATGATGGGCTTAATAAGGTTGACTAGGAGCTAATTCTTGTGGGTCCAGCTACATATGTCATAAAGATTAAATTTCAGAAATGTGGCAGTACATTACTACTTTGCAATTTTCGCTGTAGATCAGAGATAGTTTTGCTAGATTTTATAATATGCATATGTGACTGTTTTGAGGTTGGTAAGATAATTTGTAAGGTTATTTATAAAAAGCAAAATGTGTAGTGGACTGGGGACACAGCCTTGTGGTATTCCATTATCGAGAGTGCCAGGCTCAGAAACTGAGTTACTTGACTATACATGGAAGGTTCTGTTCCCAAGGTAACTTTTAAATCATTCCAAAGTATTGGCTCTAAAGTTAAGTTTACCAAGTTTTTTAAGTGGCAGTGTGTGTGATTTATAATTTCGCATGCTATAGTCAAGTCAATACGAAGTCCTCCATTAAGAAGGCCATCCTTCCTATTATTGAATATAGTATCAGTTACAATGCATAGGGCAATTATAGTACTAGATTTACATAAAAAGTCATATTTCCCTCACATAGAAGGTCATATTTATTTATGTGTTCAAATTACTTGTAAACTAGTTTTTGAAACTTATTTTTGTTATTGACACAAATTGACTGTGCCTATATTAATTACAGTCTTTTGGGTTGGAAGTCTTAGGAAGCAGGATTATAGAGGTATGTTAGACCAGAGCAGGGACAAAGTTTTATGATAAGGATACATTGCACATGTGGCTAAGTGATTTGGAGGTGAAACATTGAGACAGAGTATAGCAGTGTAATACAAATAGGGATCCCATGCTACATACATTGCAATAAAAAATGCTTTGAGGAACAGTAATATTTAATAAATGTGACTTGAAAGCTGGAACACAATTAATTTGAAATCATTTAATGGTATAGGAGCACATATTGCTTTAATGCCTTACCTACTGTATAACAATATACCTATGATTTCATAAAAATTATATAGTTTAATGAAAACACGAGTAGATCAGAAATTTAGAGACTGATTGATTTCTAAATTCTCAATTACATCCATTCCTGTCCCCGAGTAAACAGGTTCATAGGTGTGTACTAGGCTAATGACCGCTGGGGCCTTTTTATTCCTATCCATGCATCCCAAATCTCTAAAACTTCTCGTATCCTTGGTAATTGTAAGTAGGTGTTTAAGAGATGAAATATTTACAAGCAAAGGCCTGAGAGATGAACCATTTACAGGCCACCTGTGTGCACTAAAAATGTAGATGCCAAACCAGGGATGAATTTCTTGTTAACCATCCAATTGTCCAAGTTACACTTGAATTTGGTTATAGAGGGACTGTGTTTCACATGGATGGAGAGACTGTTCCAGGGAAGGGGTAGTCTCTTGGACAGATACCTATCTCTCCAGCAGGTCCTATTTATATCATAGGCAGGGTTTAATTCTTTACAAATGGGTATTTCTGGCTTTTGCTTTGCGGATATGCAGGAGGTCCATCAGAATGGGGTCCAACTATTCTTTATATGCTAGGGATAGATCTGCCCTCAGCAACTTGTAGAATACAAGGATTGGGCTTTGATGCAGTCTGCACAGGATATGTTATTTATGCCCTGTATTCTTTTCGGGAAGGAAACTCTGTGGACATTCCAGTTGTTGAATATGCTTTGTTAGGTACATACCAAAGGTGGCACTGTACTCAATGATAGGTCTGATGAATGCTGAGTACAATAAAAGAATAACCTCCTTGTACCTAGATGTCATACTTTTGTTTATAAGATGCACAACATAGAATGATTTTGTCAGTGCTGTATACACATGATGGCCAAAGGCTAGATTACCATCTATGTGTGTCCCCAAGTCCCTAAGTACTGGGTCGACTCTTAGAGGCATGTTGTCAATATGGTAGTTACAAGTAGTGGCTGACTTCCTGAAGGATACTATTATTTATTTCTGGCACTTAGTTTTAGTCCATGGCACCAGTTATTTAACTATTTCAGCCCTTCTTGGAGAACATTAATGTCACAATCATCTGCAAATCTGGTCATCCAGAGGCCCTACATGTTGGACTTAACTTCAGAGAAGTAGATGTCAAAAAAGAGGGGCCCCAGAATTGAAAATATTGGCCAGTGGTCTGAGGGATTCCTACTCCACCAACACATTTATGATTTTTTAGGAGGCACACCACTTTCATATCATACTGTACATTTAGAGGTCCCACTGAAAGGGGCCACATATATGGCACATCAAACCTAACTTAATGTATGTGTCAGAATTTTGACATACCAGAGTGGCAATAAGTTGACCTTGATGTGACTTGAACATACAGCTTTCCGCACTTGAGTCAAAAGCACTACTGCTGTGCCACATGGTGTCACTGTAAAGGCCCTCTGTATCTTTTACCTGCCCTAAACCTATTTTAGAGGTCCTTTACAAAACGAGTATGGAATATGGACAAAAAAGATAAGTCAGAGAGCAGAGGGTGTGGTAGCTGTAAAAAAAGTGGAAGTCACAACAAGAAACTGAGGCAAACAATGAGATGCACCAGTATAACATTTCACAGTAAGCTATACCTTCATCAAGCCTCAAAGGGCTGAACATCTCTTATAAACAGCCCACTGCACTGCTGCAGCCAGGGCACCTTGGGGCCATCCTCTCTAATTGGACTTAGCCTTCAAAACTTCACAGATGTTCTTCATGTTTCACTGTTGCAGTCATTACATTTGGGTAATCTGCTGGCAGGTTGCCCTCAGTCAGCCTGATTAACAAAGTCTTGGGTCCTGCGTCGGTTGCTGTCCCTTCTTCCATGAAGTCAGGTCGTCAGGGGTATAAAACATGCAGCCGATGCCATTACATCCGTCTTTCTTGCCGCGTGGTGCCCAAAGCAGAAGCAGTTTGCAAGTGCCAGTTGTCTGACCCCTGAAATTTTCATTTTCGAGTTTCAGAATCAAAATCTTCAACTAAAAGCTAAGTACCCCGTTGGGGAAACTTTTTCTTGCTCCTTACCGATGTCAGTAAAAGTTAATAATTGTATTACTTGTGGGAAGCAAATACCTCATAAGGACTTTCATTTATACTGTATTCTTTGCCTAGGCCCTGATCATAACATACCTTGTTGTCAGTTTTGTGCTAGATTTAATCAACGCACTATTAAACGTCGGTACATTTTTGCTTCTAAATATTTTGGCTCATGATTTAACTGTCCAGAAATGACATCGGTTAGCAATCCAACTACTGGAATACATAAAAAACGCAAAGAAAAATACAGAGACAGACCGTCGAGGTCCAAAACTGACGACGACACTTCTCCTAAGCCAGTCGCTAGTTCGCCGGTACTCAGTGAGGCACTTTTGCAGCCCTTGATGCCTGCTACTTTTGATTTGCAGGCCTCTGCTGAGACCCATTCAGAGTCCGGTATGCTGCGAGATGCTAAAGTATTGAACCCGCGGATGTCTCTACCTTAGATGGGTCTGGAGCCACTGCGCAGGCAACAGCTTCTGAGGGTGTTTTCAGGCCTAAGGATTTGTATATTAAACAGATGCCATCTTCAAAACTAAGGCCAAAATCTACATCTGCATCTAAAAAACTGATGCTTGGGCCATGTGTGCAGGCCTCTATGCCTAAAAAACAAATTATCAAAATGGCTGAAGATTTAATTACCTTGATCAGGGGTAGCCAACCCCCTCCTGCTAAGAGGCCTAGGCAAGACATTGATTATGAATCTTCTGATCAGGATTCTATTTCATCTGATTCTTCTACTGAACAGGATTTGTCTATACCTACTTATGAGGACTCTGATACAGAAGATTCCATTCCTTCTGCTTCTCTCCCTGAGGATTTCTCTTTTGGAGAAACTTTACATACCTTAACGGAACATTTCCACTGGGAAAGTCAGGATTTCTCTGAATCTAAAAATAGACTTAGGGATTTTCTTCTTCTTCCTCAGCATAGGCCTTTGGCTATACCTCCTGTTCTAGACATTGTTGATGATGTTTTTTCAGAATCTAGTGTGGCTCCTGATTCTCTGCCTCCGACTCCTTGTAAGCCAGACAGATACTGTAGGGTTCCTGACTCCCACAAATTCCTTTTCAAAAATCCTACTGCTGATCCTGAAACCATTTCTCAGGGTCCCAAGGGCATTAAGGCCTCTACTGCTACAAATCCTACCCCTTCTGATAGAGATTCCAGGGCGCTGGATAGATGGGGTAAGAAGGTTTACACGTCTGCAACCTTGGCAATCAGGGCTTTAAACTGTCAATTTCATATGCTTAAATATCAACAGCATATCATGGGACTACTTAAACAGAAAATTATGTTAATCTCTGACTGTGTGGAAAATAAAGATTTGCAGGATTTATTACATTCAGCTGAACAAGTTGGAAAACATACTTTGCAATGTGGTTTTGATTCCTTGGAGGCCTCTTGCAGGGCTGCTGTAACTGGATCTGTGTTAAGAAGGCATGCTTAGCTCAAAGAGCAAACTCTGCCTGACCATGTTAAAGCAAAATTGTTGGATGTTCCTTTACAACAGGACCATCTCTTTGGTAATAAGGCTGAAGAAGTGTTAAAAAAGATGGAAGATAAAGCTAAATCTATGCAAACTGTGAAAGATTTCTTACAAGTGCAACCTCCAAGATTTAGTAGGCACTGGCCTACTAAGAACCCGTCCTTTCCAGTCCCTTCGAGAGCTGCTCAAGTAAAATCCAGACATTCCAAAGGCTCCAGGTTTCAGTCACAAGGAACTTTTAGAGCAAAACAATGGGGTGCCTCCACCTCCAAATCTGGAAACACCAGGGCACCTTCCTATGGTAAACAGTCTCAATGACTTCCCTCTACACTCACCAAGCACTTACTTTTTAGCCACCCCTTTGGGGGGGAAACTGGCACTTCATGCACGAAACTGGCAACTTATTATCCAGGACAAATGGGTTTTAAATATAGTATCCCAGGGAAACAGATTTTATTTTCACACGTTGCCAATCCCAAACGGATGGCCAGATCTGTCCCCAAATCAGTGGGCAGAGGCCCAGAAACAAGTTCTGTCCCTCATGAACATGGGGGCTATTCAACCAGTACCAGAAGAAGAAAAGGGACAAGGTTTCTATTCAAGACTTTTCCTGGTACCCAGAAAAGACAAATCATGGTGTCCAATTCTGGACTTATCCACTCTAAACACATTTCTGGACATTCCAAAATTCAAGATGCTGACTCTTCAACAGTTACTACCTATGCTAGGCAAGGATGCCTGGTTGGTAACTCTAGACTTAAAATAGGCTTACCTGCATATCCCAATCAGAGAATCTTGCAGACGATACCTCCGCTTCAAAGCAGGCTACTTGCATTACCAGTTCTCTGCACTGCCCTTTGGCTTATCTACTGTGCCCTGGGTCTTCACAAAGTGCCTGGCTCCAGTAATTGTGTTTTGCAATCAAATAAATATTCACATATATCCATACCTGGATGGTTGTCTAATTCAGGCAGAAAACAAGGACATTCTTCTAAAGCATCTGGCATTTGTAAAAAGGGTTCTAACTTGTCTAGGGTACACCATAAACGTAAAGAAATCACAAATGGTACCCTCTCAAAAAATTACATTCCTGAGTGCAAGCTTGAATACAACTGCCCAGATGACTTACCTTATAAGCAAATTCATTTGGTGACTTACTTCAAACAGGTGGCCACAAAAACCCTGCTATCTGCAAGACAAACTCTGCAAGCCTTGGGGTTCATGGCCACCAGCATTCTTCTAATTCCATATGCAAGACTGCATATGAGGAAACTTCAGTGGTACTTAAAAAGTTTATGGAGTCAACATTGTCACAGCCTGGAAACAATGATTCCTATTATACCTTGCCTGCAACTAGAGTTCCTATGGTGGGCAGGGGCCTGCCACCAAAACAAGGGACTGCCATTCACTCCACCCTCTCCCACCCAAACCCTAACTACAGACACATCAGACTATGCTTGGGGGGGGTCATCTGGCAGGAAAGTGCATTCAGGGCAAATGGAGCCCAAACCAAATGTACCTACATATCAATCAGAAAGAGATGCTAGCTGTACAGAATGCACTGACAGCCTTCAAGGACTACCTTCATCCAGGACAACTAATGATAAAGACAGACAACACCACAGTTATGTGGTACATAAACAAGCAGTGGAGTACACATTCCTACACCCTTTGCAGAATAGCCATGGCCTTGTGGAACATGGCCTTGACCTACCAAATACAACTACAAGCTCAATTCCTGCCAGGAAAGCTAAATACTCTGGCAGATAAACTAAGCAGAAATCTTATGGACCCACATGAATGGAAACTGGAACAACAAGTTTTCAACATGTTGACACGCAAATGGGGGTGTCCAGACATAGATCTTTTTGCCTCACCCCAGAACTATCAGTTGGACAAATTCTGCACAAGAATTCATCACAAAAAAGCTTGGAAAGTGGATACTCTGTCCTTCAGCTGGAAACACCTAATAGTCTATGCTTTTCCCCTCTGCTCTCCAAAGTTCTGCTAAAAGTTAGACAGGACAAACCAAAAATGATTCTGATTGCTCCAGACTGGCCTCGCCAACACTGGCACCCACTCGTGCGCAATGTGTCACACCTTCCTCCATGGCACCTGCCTCAGACACCTTACTTACTGCCTCAGCAAAACTACCAAATTCTGCACACTCAGCTCCAATCTTTGAATCTTGCAGTGTGGCTAATCAACTAATTTCACTCTTGGCATCCCTCAGCAAACCTGTGATGGATGTAATTTTGGAGGCTAGAAGGCCTAGTACTAGAAAATCTTATGCTGACAAATGGAAAAGATTCTGTGCCTGGAACCAGGCACAAGGAATAAGCACAGCAATGCCCAATATTCCTCTGATTCTGCAATACTTAACTGAGATGCTTCACAAGGGCCTATCCTTTTCTTCCATAAAAATCTATGCCTCTGCCATTTCAGCTCATTACAACACAGAACCTCCCCTCTTCTCTCATCCTCTGCTAAAGCAGAATCTCAGAGGGGCCAAAAATTTAAGACCTCCCAGGAGAGCGCCAACCCCTGCATGGGACCTCAGTTTTGTTATGGAAAAACTCACTCTCCCTCCTTTTGAGCCAGCTGCTACTGCAGACCTAAAATTTCTCTCCTGGAAAACAGCTTTCCTTTTAGCAGTCACTTCAGCTAAAAGGATTTCAGAATTACAGGCTCTTATGGCAGCGGAGCCTTTCATTATTTTTCATCCGGACAGGGTGTCTCTCAGGACCAATCCATCTTTCATGCCTAAGGTGGTATCCAGTGTGGCTCTTAATCAGACCATTCATCTGCCAACTTTCTTTCCCAATCCACAGAACAAGGGTGAGCGGATTCTGCATTCACTGGATGCACACAGACAACTTAGATTCTACTTAAACAGACAAAATTTCTAAGAAAATCTGAACAACTATTAATGGCATTTGCTGCAGGGGCAGAGGGAAAGGCTATTTCAAAGCAGACTATTTCCAAATGGATAATCCATTGTATTTGTTTCTGCTATATGCACCATGGTAAACCTATCCCCAAGGGGATCGGATCTCATTCCACCAGGGCTGCATCTACCTCTGCAGCCTTTCTCAGAGGGGTTCCTACTAGAGACATTCTAGAAGCTGCTACCTGGAGCTCAGTTCATACGTTCACCAAACATTATCATTTACCTCTCTTCTCTAAATCCAGAGCTGGCTTTGCCACTGCTGTCCTGCAGGGCTTTATAGCTGCTCCTAATGCTGTATAAATCCATCCTCCCAGCCATAGCTTTGGGAATCTACCCAAATGTAATGACTGCAACAGTGAAACACAAAGAACATAGTACAGTTGTGTACACTTACCATAAATGTAGATGTTTGAGTGTATTCTCTGTTGCAGTCCGGGTTACCCACCCTCCAGCCCCCTGTTTTTCTCTTACTATACCTCTCCTTTCTTTTACTGTGCTTAAAAGCCTTTTTGGTGTATTTGCTTTTGTTTGGAGGTATATTTTTTGTGTTTTAAATTATATGCATACATATATATATATATATATACATATATATATATATATATATATATATATATACATATATATATATATATATATATATATATATATATATATATATATATATACATATATATACATATATATATATATATATATATATATATATATATATATGTATGTATATATATATATATATATTTTACTCCCCATTTGGGGGGCACCTGACATCTGGGGCAAGAAAAACTGATGTAATGGCATCGGCTGCATGTTTTATACCCCTGATGACCTGACGTCATAGAAGAAGTGACAGCAACCGACGCAGGACCCAAGACTTTGTTAATCAGGCTGACTGAGGGAAACCTACCAGCAGATTACCCAAATGTAATGACTGCAACAGTGAATACACTTGAACATCTACATTTATGGTAAGTGTACACAACTGTACTTTCTCGTCAACATTTCTATACCCACTGGAACTTCTAAAGCAATGGGCGCCGGAACCATAGAGCGAGGGGGGATGAGCACCCTTCCACTTTTACAGTTGCTGCAGGTTGACAATTATTCTTCTGGACTGTCCAGAATTAAGACACTGTCTTGTCTTGTTCAGAAAAAAATGTAATCTTTCATGCTGCACACATTTTCTTTTAACTTAAAAAAAATTAATTTTTTTTAAAGGCATTCTTCTTTAAGAATGCCCCTTTGTCTGATCACACAGACTCAACCGGTGCTTGTAATGTGAACTTGCGTCTTTGTCTTCAGCATGCATAATTTGAATTTGAAGACGTTTACTTTGGACTATGCAGTGGATGGGATGAGTAAGAGGTATGTTTTGTTCAGCGCAGCATCTTTCCTCATTTCATTTGTACCTTTCCAGTACTCCATTTTTCTGCACCCAGGCAAACCATTAGCAACATAAAACATCAGAATGAATGAGGAGTATGATGTCATTGTCTTGGGGACAGGACTGATGGTGAAGGCAGTATATTCGCAAATATTTGGGGTGCCCAGGAGCCAGGAAGGAAGAAGTATTTTGTCCATTCCATTAATTGTATTTTGGCTTGGTGCTGCTGTTAGTGATTCTCTTGGGGTTGGGTTGCGGCCTGTAGAATGTCAGCTGAGTCAGGAAATCTAACAAAAGGAAATGATTTCAAAGTGCTGTGTGGGTGTGTTTTATTTCAGAGTTTACAGTGACTCCTACTTTTGGTGTATAACAGTACCAGGATTGTAAATGACAAAATCAAAAGACAGTTGTGTATGTAATTTTAAAGGATCAGATGTGTATGAGAGGTGGTCAGCATTATCGTCGCTGGCTCAGTTTATGTATACATGCATACACACCCACAGATATATGTACACATATATAGTTATAGACGTATATAATGTGCTGCCTGGGGAGTCCTTTTGTCGTTAATTGCTGTGGGAGGTACAACTTGTATTTTGGGTAATAATGTAGGATCATGATAAGGTGTCTTACTTCCTGAGGTAGTCATCTTTGTGCAACTGGGAGTCTAGCTGTACTTTGACATGTACAACAGTTTTCCAGGGTTTGAGTTCCTTGCTTGCCCCATTAATGAAGACAGGCTTGACATTCTTACAGACATTTAATGTTATCTGTTTGTAATGGAAAACTAATGATTGCTTCCAAAGACCTTTGATAATTGATAACGAGGCTTGGCATTTCTTATATATTGAAGTAAAGTTTTGGTTTGAGTCGGAAGATTGTGAAAAGTATTTGTCATCTTTATGCACACTTTCAAATGAGATAGAGCAAGATTGCCACCCCTTTTGAATGGTAGTTTCTTCATGTTAATTACTACTACCATTAGTTTGAAGTGTAGTAAGCTTTTAAATGCGAACATTTTTATATGTGTAAGATAAACAGAATGTACTGTTGTGTCTTGCTCCTAAGAAATGTGGGTATAGTTGGGTCTGCCACCTTGCCGTTGTGACAACCTTGTCATTAGGACTGATGCAGATGAAATGCTGCTGTTTCAGTGTTAACTGTGTGGCACAGCTGTGTTTTATTCAGAAGGTTTGTGACTGCTAGTTAAACTTATCATGGACTTCTCTGTCTGGCTCTTTCTGATCTTGCCCATGTCCAGCCTTAACTACATGGTTGCTGTTGCAGTTGGCCTGTGTTATGTTTGTGTTATGATTTTGCCCTTCCATTTACTTTTAACTTCATGTGGCTTTTTATGGATAACTAACTGTGACCTGCAGAGTGGGCGTGTGTCTCTTTTTTGAGTGGAGCTTTTTTCCATAAACGTTTTAAATAAAATTGATGTAAAGTGTCATAAAATCTAGATATGCTAAGAAACTAGAATAACATCACATATTCAAATACTTAGAATACAGGGTAATTATACTAGAGAGTAGTGAGTGCGCTCTGTCTCTTGATTTTTGTATTAGTACTATATCACAGGTTTGAGTGGCCTTTTATAGTTGAAATGTTCTGAATTGGGCAGTGTTATCATTATTAGTTCATATGTTTTTTTCATTGCTTAGTGGAAAAATGTTCAAAACAATAAAATTAAAACATACTCTAACAAGTGGTGCTGTGTTATACAAGGGGAAGCAATTTAATTATTATGTATTATTTAGTACAATTAGAAAGGCGACTCAAAGAACTTTTGCATGGGCCTATGATTTGAAAACAGCCCAAAGGTAAACTTAATCTACCTCTGGTCAGATCCATTTTCTTTAAATGTGGGTTTCAATCCTGTTTCAGTGAATGTGAGTTTCAAATGCAGAGAAGTTTTAATGCTAGGTCTGTTTTCATTGAGAGACTGTATTGCTTTATTTAGCAAATATCTATCAGTGTTTGTGCTATAAAATTTCAAATACAACTTTTTAAATTAAATACAAATATCTGTAATCATTGTAGAAGTAAAGCAGAAAACATTATGCACAGTGCAAACTGAGAGCTTTGAACGGTGTTTATGGCTACTGGGGAGAACTGGAGAAATAGCCAAGTAATGGGACACAGGAATGGCTGTGTGCGGTGGGGTACCAAAATTACATGCATTTTTCTTTCACATACATGTCCAGAATTTTTTACATGAAAAGTTGGAAACCCTTTGCAAGTATCTTCTCCTTTAAGGAGGACCTTGTGTGCATTACATGCACGCACGACAATGCAGATGTAAATACATTCCACACTCGCGTGCAGAATTTAATCTAGCAGTTCCATCACAGAGAGAAGGTAAATGTGTTTGTGTGTGTGTGTGTGTGTGTGTGTGTTGCTTTTTTTAGATCGCTAAGTGCCCTTCTCACCCTCCGCCCCCCCCCCCAGCCTTCAACAGCTTCCAGCACCTATGGCTAAAGCATGTGTAATAGTGGAAAAAACTCATTGTCAAGACAACAGCATTCCAGTGAAGCAGTGTGTCCATCCTTTTGGGTAGCCACATAGAGCTGCATGATCCTTATAATCAATAGTTGCCTCCATCGCTTTTCCTGATAATGCTTTGCTCCCCCCTAATAACCAATAGTTATCTTTTCAGGGTAATGCATTGAACCTGTTTGGTCTTGCTTTCCTCCTCAAATAATTTTTCGGTATCCAGTGATATTTTCAGAAGGCCACAGCTTCCCCTACTACTTGACAGCTAGCAGGCCAGGACAGACAATTCAGGAGAGGGCACCAGACAACTTAATTCTCACTTAACCTTCAGTCAATTCCTGCCTGGTTTTTAAACTATGACAAGGAGTAAGCCTTAGAAGCACGACATTGGCAGCCATCACCTCTAACATCAGACTGCTGAGCAGATGAAACACTTTATATAATGTTGTCTCCATTTTACCATCATATTCTGCCACCACAAACTTAATGACAGTTTTTCGATATTTTAATCCAGAACTACAGAATGACTACACTTTGGTTGTTGTGGGAAGGGGAAGTTATGATACTTAAATATTAATCAATCTGGGATCAAGGTGTAGTTCTAACAAACAATGTGCCCATTGCAGTCAAGCTTTTCAGTGCCTCCATATGTGATTTTATTTTAGCTGCATTTTTCACAGGAAAGCTCTTCAGAACAAATAAGACCTTTGGTCAAAAGGAGCTGAAATGCTGGGAACATTGTCACTTAGTTAATAAATACTGCATGACAAACACCAAAATATGAACTCACTAAACTTGATAAAATTAATTAAACAAGTCACTTAATCAGCAATGACAGATATTACATTCTTCAAATCAATTGAAATTTTTCCAAAAATAATGAATGCAGTCATGCCGTTACTGAAAAGAAGTGATAGAATAAATGACTTTCAAATAAATACTGTATGCACATATAAAAATACTGCAATAAATGTGCAATATCATCACAGACCCAATGATACATTATTCTGATTGTGACCTATAACATAGGAGATACTCCTTCCTTTTGGTTAGCATTTCTTTTCAGAATTAAGTCTCACATGTCATTCAGTAACCTAATAAAACCAGAGTTTTAAAATTAAAAACTGTATTTTAATCCAAAAAAAATCCAGCTCCAGCATGAAGCATAACTAGTTTTATATCAGTGAAATAAAATGTGTAACAGCACTGTCAGGCTGTAGAAAGCAGATTCATTTAGATGTGTAAGCTGCATTTGGACTTTCCCGAATATTCTGTTTAAACAGCTGCATTAGGAGATCTAGCTAACATAACTGTATTGTTGCAAATCAGGTTACCTAACGTCATACTGATTTTAAATACCTAAAAATGAATAATTAAAACTATGTATTGAAAAGCACAGTTGCAACAAAATTATATTATGTAGGAAGATGGAGAAGATGGCTAACCATTTATTTGAACAGGTTCCTTGCAAGTTAAATGACACCTTTTTTTAAGATATGTATAGAGACTATCCTAATTGTAATTTATTTTCTTCAAAATAAAGGCTTTACCTGCATGCTTAAATGATCCCAAATGACTCCCGGAACTCGAAAATTGTTAGTAGCAGCACTGCTGCCTATGCTGCCTGTGTTTATAAATGATGTCTGCTAACTCTGCACACGCTCATTGCCTGTTTTTGTTGACGTACCACATTGTGTGTTTGAGTCACTACAAGGAATTGTGTTATAATCAGTTATGTTCATTGTCTGTTTTCTATGCATGGGAAATGCTGCATTCTAAATATGGGTAGCTGCATAGTATAAATGATGTTTACAAAAATGTAATATGGTTAAACAAGGTATAAACTATCTACTTGATTTCTTTCTAGAAGTGGATGGCCTAGACTGTGTGCAGGTATCCAGTGAGAAGCTGAGTCACCCCACTGCTAATAGGCCAAAACCTCAAGGAAGGCGACCACCAACCAATCTACATAGCCCTCCACCTGTGAGTCGGAAATTATACAGGTTTTATCTAGCTCACTTGTTTCTGATTTGCCTAAAACACTGTCCAGTTTGAAGATGCAAAATATGGTTACACATCATTATGTAACTACATACATTTTATATGACTTCCCTAAAAACTTTTATGGTGGACAAGATCTCCCAGCTTTTGCTAAAAATGTATATTAGTACTATACAGCAGATTTATAGTTATTTGTTACATTTGATAACAGGCTTTTCAAACTGGGCAGGCTCCATTCCCGGGGGGCCTAGAGATAAAAAGTTCCATTACTGCAAAAATTTGTCATAGAAAATCAATCAGCTTATAGCATAGATTGACAGTAATCAGAATATACAACACTGAATAAAGCAACAAAGAGCATTAAGGTCTATAATTGTTGAGAAATGTAGTCTTGATAACAAAAATAGCATTATTGCAAAGTCATATGTTGCCAACTAAGAGAAAGAAAGCTTAGTTGTTACTGATATATGATCATAAAACAAAATGCTGTTGTTAAAAATGTTGTAGTAAAGGTTTTGTTTGCCTAATTAAAGATAATAATTCAGTAACACTGTTTATTTTTGTGTGATTAACTAATATTTAGTTATTAATTTATTTACACAGTTTCATTTGTATGCAATATGCCTCCAAATCCAATACTGCGTTTTTTTAAATTTTACAATATATTCTATCAGATGTCTCAGTTATTGATCATGCATAATGTTGTATGATATGGCGGTTGGATACAAACTGTGAATGTTCTTATTAGCTACTTAGGTAGACTAAATGGACTTGAGTTGTATAAATCACTCACCAAGAACAATAACACATAGGACCATGTTGTATACAATCTGCTGTTAAAACTGACCAGAAGAAAAGAAATGCTAGAGAGTACAGAGTTGACACATAAAGCGTACGTGGATTTAAAAGGTCACTAAGGGTATTATTATTTCCCTATCAGTGTTTGTATTGACAGATCAGGTAAAAATGTTCCCAGTTTGACTTTACTAAGGTTGACATCTGTTTTTCTGTTAGTTTGTACATACAAGGACAACACTAATGCATCAGCTGATGCCAATTGTATATATATATATATATATATATATATATATATATAGTCCTCATTAGTGGGGGACATTGCCCGGCGTTTTGAACAACATGAGTCCAATTACAAGGTGAAGTCAGTTCACAGCCATGTTGACTAATATGCAGCGAATGAATTGCCAAACTGACTTAGTCAGTGACAACATTCTATTCAAATTCAGCAAAAGATCAAAAGGAATACTGTAAACACCTTGAAGCAGACAGCTGAAGTAGAACATCATCAATTAGTAAAACAGGTTTATTATCTCCTAAGAATGTTGTTAATGGTTTTGTAAACATAGACACTATGCCAGAAAAAAAATCTTAATGTCAGCAGATCACAGTAGTGAAAAACTCTGTTTAGGTGTGTTCATAATAACAAACACCAGCCTATGTTTACATGCATCACATCTTCAGGGCTCAGTAGGCTGTACCTGCCATGATACGTCAACACTAGCTGTTTCATTCTATCTCACATGCCTTGTTTAACTCACTGTTTTCACAGGCCATGACATTTTCCTTTAGTTCTACTGTATGGATGGTACATGTAGCATAGGATGTCAGAGAGAGAACCAAAATCTGAAGTCCCAGAACACTGGGCAGTGTCCCTCTTTTTCAGCCATCCAGCTATCCACTATATTCTTCCTCACTGTGTCATGCCATCTTGAGCTGTTTCTACTCTTCAGCACTGGCAAGGCAATCTTGTTTTTTGTTTTGTTTTTTTTTAAGAAGGAATCCTGTCAGTGCAGGTGTTAGCCAATGTGCTACTAAAGTTTAAAGTGCTTTTGCTACTATTAAACTGCTTTTCTGCAAAAATAAAAAAAAATCCTAAGCTTGTTTCCCACCTTTCCTGTAACTAGTCTAGTCCAGATACAGATTTGCTGTATCCAAGACTGTTTTGTAAGTTTCTGAGCCCCCCTAGAGTTTTCTGTGTTGGAGGGAAGCCTTCTAGCTTATCAGTGGGACTGGTAAACACTAGGTAGCCTATCTACCACAAGAGGAGTGGTTTCTGGCCCAGAAATTGTAGTTTATTGGCCGTTTGAGCAGTTTTTCAGTCTCTTTCAACTTTCTGGTTTAAAAGCCTGTGTTTGCTTGGGTTTGCACTTGTTTAAGCTCTGCGGATCCAGTTTTGGCTTCCTGCAGACTACAAGAGCAACAGGAAGGAGAAAGAAATACTCTAACATCCTCCATTTTGATTTTTTTCTAATTTACTGCTCTCTGCACTTGTTTTTGTTGTTTTTAATTTATCTGCATTTATTTAAACTGTATTTGCCTTAATATTACTACACACTCAAGTGTGCTAGCTTGTACTGTACTTAAAGTGTTTTGGCACTATTTTAACTGCTTTTCTGAAAAAAGAAAACTCCTACACTTGTTTCCTGCCTTTCTTGTAACTAGTTTAGTCCAGATACAAATTTGCTGTATCCAAGACTATTTTGTAGGTTTCTGAGCCCCCCAGACCTTTCTGTGTTGGAGGGAAGCCTTCTAGCGTATCAGTAAGAGTGGTAAGCACTAGGTAGCCTATATACCACAAGAGGAATGGTTTCTGTTCCAGAAATTGAAGTTTATTGGCCATTTGGGCAGTTTTTCCATCCCGTTCAACTTTCTGGTTTAAAAGCCCATGTTTGCGTAGGTTTGAGCACTGTGCAGCGGTGCTCAGCTGAGGTAAACTATTACCAGTGCCAGAAAGTCTGCTCTTCAATTTTTCCCTTAGAACATGCTTGTTCTTTTATTTCTTGCACTTCAATTAGCTTAATTGGCTAGCACTTTAACAGGCTTTTGTAGCATTTATTGTAGCACACTTAGGTGCTATTAGCACTAGCTGTTCCTACGCAGTAACAGCACCAGTACTTATTAGTTATGACCACCCCTCCTGGTGTGATTGTAGAGCCATTTCCTGTGCTTTCTGCTGCTAACCTGGTACACTTGGGCATTCAGAGACAGTCTGGCAACTGTCTCCTCTTACCTCCCAAAACTCATACCTGTGAAAGATGCACTTATATCACCAAACTGGAAGCACTGCATGCTCCATCCAAGACTGGACTAACTTCTCAAGAGGAGAAGGTCAACACCTGCAACTCACTACATAGAGCACACAGCCCTCCAAAACACCAGCCATCATAACCCACACATAGAAACACAAACTATACATCCACCTTTGTAGAGGATCTCAATAACAATTTACCCAAACAACAGAGATCCCCGAGACAAAAACACACTCAACCACCACAACACAACACCAACCTCAGAACACGTATCTCACCACCAGTGTGCCCCCTCAACCTAAACCCTTAAGGCAAAACTCTTTGCCCAATGTACTAATCATAGGAGATTCAATTGTGAGGAACACTGATGTCCCACTCACTAGGTTAAACAAGGAGAAGGTGACAGTTGTCTATCAGGTGCCAGGGTCCACCACATAACACATGCACTCAGGTCACTCCACAACAAGTACAAATATGACTCATTGTCCGTGTGGGTGTGAATGACCTGAGACATGCCTCCCTGGACTACATGAAACGAGATGTGATGGAACTCTCGGATTATGTGACCCAGGCAAGTATGACCCTAGCCCTAAGCAGTATTCTACCATCACCCAGAATGATACCACAGTATGAGCAGAAAATGATTGACTTCAACAATTGGGTAAATTTCTGGTGTCATTCTAAGGGGATCCAATATCTGTCAACCTGGGATGACATGATCGACAGACCACGATGCTTTGCCAGAGATGGCCTGCATCTGTCACCCCTGGAATTCCAGATACTGGCTAAGGCTCTTGCCAGCCCTATAATGCCTTTTTAGGGAGTGCTCCAAAGACCAAAATTCCACCATAACAGCTGCAAACAAATGCAGTCTGAGGGTCATGCTGCTCAATGCTAGAAATCTAAATATCAAGATGCACTTGCTTGAAGCTCTCCTCAAAATGGAGAATGTCGACATCTGTGCTGTAATGGAGACCTGGTTTAAAAAGTCTGAAAGCACCCCTGCGCTCCCAGGCTACAATTCATTCCATACCTTTCAGCCCCAGAATACGGCTGGAAGCTTCAAAGGTGGTAGTGTCTCCATATTCTTAAAGAATACGCACACCTCTAGACTGGTAGCCCAGCATAATGCATCTGAGATACTTCAGGTATAACTAACACTGAGTAAGACAGCAATACAAGTCATAATCTGTTAGAGAACACCAAACATAGCCCTAGACTCTCACTCCAAGTTCCTAAGCACCCTGGAATCTGTCAAGGTCCAACCCAATACTCTCATACTGGGTGACTTCAACTACCCTTCCATCAACCGGGAAAACTATTCAAGTACCAATGTACAGGCCCAACGCATTCTGGACTTTATCAGTTCCAATGCCCTGGACCAGCTCATTCTGACCCCCACTAGAGGAAACAACATCCTTGACCTGGTTATCAACAACATGGGAGACTGTTGCTCCACACCTATAGTCAATTCCTCCCTGTTTAAATCCAACCACAAACTGATCACCATGGAAATCTCCATGTCAACTACAACCCCCGCTAAAGTGCATGACTGCCAATTAATACACCAATGCACTGTATGAGCAAGTACACAAATGCATGGACCTTGCCATACCAAATAGAACTTAGACGTTCTCCTCCAAAAAAAGGATGCCAATCTGGTGGTCCCCAGCCATTAATAAACTCTACAACAGAATAAAGAAACTGTTGCAGACAAAAATAAAGTCACAAGACTGGAAAACCTCACAAAGCTGAGATCCGCTATCAAATCCTCTAATGCCAGCTATGAAGGCAGAATTGCGGTTGACACCAAAAACAACCACAAAGCCTTCTATAGCTATATCAACAACCTCCAAGGCAATACCCACCTTTGCTCTGAGTTATTGTACGATGGCACCTCTTATACTGAGCCAACAGATATAGCCAACATACTGGCTGACAAATTCAGTGCCAAGTTTACCTCTCCCCCCAATGGTCCATACCTCTCAACCTGGAAGCATCAAAAATCTGGACAAGGCCCATGAAAAATAGGTACAAATCTGTATGCTGATTAACATAATATTTGCATACATATTTACATAACCCCACCCACTCCAATGGAGAACAGCTTTCAAATGCAAACTGAAGAGCAGACAACCAAAATATGGCACCAGAGTCCACCTGCAGGCATTCCAATATCCCATAACTTGGCTATTTTGGCCCATTTACCATAAACATTAATGTGCATACTGCTTTACTTCTTTCTCTCTTCGTTTTTGCATTTTATAGCACAATGCACAAACACTAATAGACATCTGCTAACAAAGCAATACTGTCTCACAATGACAATGGCCTTAGCATTAAAACTTCTCTCACCCTTGAAACTCTCATTCGTTGAAACAGCATTGAAAACCACACCACATCCAAAGAAAATGCATCTGGCCAGTGATGGATAAAGATTACCTTTGGGCTCTTTTCAAATCATAGGCCCCTTACACACAAAACAAAAAACATACATGTGTTCTATGATACACCTTCCTGACTTTATTAAATTATATTCCTTGTGTAATACAGCACACATTTTAGACTTAGAGCGCATTTTAAATTTATTGTTTGAACATTTTTCCAGTAGGCAATGAAACAAAATGCATGAACCAATAATGACAAAACTGCCCAATTCAGAACATTTCCATCATAAAAGTCTACTTACACACACGCGCACACACACGCGTGCACACACACACACACACACACACACACACACACACACACACACACACACACACACACACACACACACACACACACACACACACACCCACACACACACTTGCGTGTGTGTGTAGATATATATATATATATATATATATATATATATATATATATATATATATATATATCGAATGACAGTAGTGTAAGCCATGGGCATCTTGCAAAGCTTTTCGAACTTATTTTCTATTTCATTTTCTTTTGCTTGACTTACTTTGATTTGTGTTATCAGACCAACTCAATAGCTGTAAATGCACAACAAAATAAACTAGGCGAACTGTATGTTTTAAGACTTCTAATTTTTAGTCCAAGTACTGACAGACCCTCTCCTACATTCATCCTGAGGCATCAAAACTATCATTGTAATCCAAGTGCTGTTAACTGGCCACTCTTGATTCTCCACTGTCTGCAGTGGAAAAATATGTGTTTTATCTTGAATGCTGGAAAATGTACTGTACTTGTTTAAAAATATGTGTTACATTAAACAACAGCTTGAAAAGTGTGGTGAGGTTTATCAAAAGTAGTTGTAAGTCTAAAATGCTGGTTTATATGGCCTTATGCACTTCATGTAGTGCATACTACATAGGTAAAACTGAGAGGGCATTTAAGGACCGTATTTATGAACACTTATATGACATTAGGACTCATAAAGAAGCTAGTGCTTTGTACAAACACAGTATCACTTGTCCTTTTACATTCACAAGGTTTAGATTTGGCATTATTGACCTGGTTCAAAGGGATTCTTCTAAGGGAGGGGGTGATATAAAGAATGTTTTGTTACACAAGGAATTGTTATGGCAACTTAGGTGCAAATCTAACACCCCACCTGGCTTAAACGATTATATTTGTATAAAACCTGTATTATGTAAAAAAGCAGAAAATGTTTGAATTAAACAAATATAACAACAAATAAAATTAGTATATGAAGTTATGATTAAAATATTTATACATCACAATATATATATATATATAATTTATTAATTATTTTATACATAAAATTGATTAATCGACTACAAAATTAAATATAAATTTTTCTGGCAATTCTATAAGATATTTTATTGTGTAAGAAATGTTTACAATAAAAAACAAGATAAACATGATGAAATTTTATTAGTAATATATGCCTTACATGTAATTTTAAGGCAGTATTTGATTTTTATATATGTTTCTTTAAAAGTTGATTGAGTGCAATTAACTTGATTTGAATGGGTGTATTTAAGTTGTAATTTGTACCAGTGCTTTTATCTGATGAAGTCTAGTCATTAGACGAAAGCGCTCATCCTCTGTGCTTTGTGAATTTTATAAAGACTTTTTAACCTACGTGGAGTCCAGGACTTTTTTGATATTACATTTGGTTGAATTGGTACAATTTATTACAGTTATTTTGTTGGTGAGTCTAGGATTC
Organism: Protopterus annectens; assembly: GCF_019279795.1. Taxonomy (NCBI): domain Eukaryota; kingdom Metazoa; phylum Chordata; order Ceratodontiformes; family Protopteridae; genus Protopterus; species Protopterus annectens. Next base: position 1,135,419,572 of record NC_056727.1, on the reverse strand, counting down.
TACTGTGGTACAACCTACTTCACAAGAGGTATATTTTGGCACTGGTACCATGAATATTTCATCTGGCGACTCTACTTTGTTGGTTGATGATCATTTACCAAGTCCTGTTTTACCTTCGTCTGCTTCAGACGAAATTGTTCGAATGAGAGAAGATATTGCTTCCCTAAAAGGGGATTTAACTTTGCTTATAGAGCTTATGAACCAGAATCATCACAAAACACCAGCAGATGGCGCTACAACCTTGAAGAAAGCTGTCCCGAATAGGGAAACTGCAGGAGCAACATTAAACTCGTCATCTCCACGCTCGAGGCATGCGAGTGATTGTGGAAGAGTTCAGAAGCAAGCAGCTGGCGTTAGTGAAGGTATCGACCATGCAGGACTGCATAAAAACGGGTTATTTTCATCGGTAATTCCACCACGAACCAACAAGGAAAGAACAGCTGTTTTTGGATGTTCTCAAACAAGTGGTACTGAATTTGAGCCTAGACAACAGGAAGGTTGTCTTGGTACACACAATTGTGATTGTGATAAACTAAATTTTCATAAAAACGCTGAGTTAACTCATGGGACTTGTTTTAAGGACATATTAGATAAAACCTACCAGTTTAATTTAGATTTGGATGCGTTTAACAAATGTGATGAATTTAAGGGTAATGAACAAGCTAACACATTTACGCTTAAAGAAATGACTTTTTTCTTTGAAAAAAAGTTATTTAAACTGAAACGTTTGCAAGTTGATAATAGCTATTTGAAAAGTTGTTTGGTACATAAAATTGTACCACAGGGACTTAGGTTGTTTAAATATCCGTTTGGTATTAATTATACAGATGTGAATATCAAAATGTTTCATGTTTTTTTTGATACTTGTGGATTGGGTCTCATTGAATGTATGATGAAATGTAATGAAGCACTTTTACAGACTCTGACTGCAGAAATAAGCAAACTTAATGCTGATATTATTAATGATTTATTGTTTTCTGAATATCAGAGTTTATATGATAACATTTTGATAAAAACTGAGAAAAAAATACAAGATATTTATTTTACAAAACAAAAGAAATTTTACAGAGATAAAAAACAATATGAAACTGGAAAAGTGTATGTAGGTCCTTTTAAAAGAGGTAACAGAACACAAGGCTGTGTCCACAAAGGTTATGACAAAGGAGAATTTCGAGTAAATAGTTTGGTGTCTGATATGCCTTCAGACAATATTTATCAAGAAGTTGAGGAAAGTACTAGACATAGACCACTGGATGAATTGGACTCTTTTGGAGGGGAAGAGAGTCATTTTTTTCTCCCCAGGAGGTCAGAAAGGATAGCGAGCAGGAGTACCTTTCCACCAGATCCAGGACATTCAGGACACTTAGACACCAATTATGGATGGAAAAAAGTGGGGAAGAAGATGAGATAGTTCCATTAGATGACAATTGTGATATACTTTATGAATACAAAGGGTTCAAAATTTTTAATTATACTAGTCATAACTTGACCAAATTACATTTCAATTTATTTTCTAAGGGATTCAAGTTTGTGAAAACGCAGTATGGTGATTTAGCTAATATGTTAGTGGATTTGAAACTATATTTAAGAAAATTAAATCTTAATATTACATTCAATTTGGATAAAGATACTACTATTAACAATTACAGGGGGGAAGATATGTTGGTGAGACATAGTACATTTAATCCTCCTTTACATCCTACTTTGATGTTGTTTGAAAAAGTTGTTACTGAGGAATTATATGCAATATATGTCAAAAATGAATGGCAGAGAACCAACTCTAATCTTACCAAGGAAGAAAGTAGTTTGTTACACCAATTACAGACACAATCTACTTTACGAATTATGAGACCAGATAAGGGAGGGGGGCTATTATGTATAATGTAGAAGATTACAACAACGTTATTACTAACATTTTGCTAGATAGTGTTACATATACCCCTGTCTCCATTAACCAGATACACATAACCTATAGTAGGATAGACTCATTGCTTGGAGAATATTTATTAGAAAATAGAATAGATTCTAAGACATACAATTTCTTAAAACAACTGCATCCTAGTATTCCAAATATTTTTGGAATACCTAAGGTGCACAAATCACTACAAGCACCCCCTTTTAGACCAATAGTATCTGCAAAGAATTCTAAAACCCATCCACTAGCTGTGTATGTAGACAAACACACTAAAGAAATTATCAACAAAACCCCTCATTTAATCAAGGATTCATGGGAATTTTTGAGTAAAATGACCCAAGACTTATGGAGTACGAAGTGCATTTTTCTCACCATTGATGTGAAGGATTTGTTTACTTGTATTCCTAGAATAGAAGGATTTGAGTATTTTAGTGACTGTATTTTCAAACACTCTACTCTAACTAGGGATAGTATTCTTTTGGTGTTAGAACTAGTTGAGTTAATATTGGACTCTAACTACATTCACTTTCAAGGTGAGTTTTATCGACAGATTAGTGGTATTACAATGGGAGCCGTTTGTGCTCCCACATACGCTAATATAGTATTACTAGAATGAGAGAACAAGTTTGTCTTTCCCTCGGTTTTTTATAAACACATTAAACTTTACTTGAGATTTTTGGATGACATTTTTGTGTTATGGGGTGGATCTAAGGAAGAACTCAATCTTTTTATGGAATATATAAATTCATGTACAAACTTTTTTTCTTTTACACATTCACATCATGAATTTAGCATCAATTATTTGGATGTTACTATTTCAAAGACCCCTACAGGTTTCAAATCAAACATTTACAGGAAACCTACTTGGTGTAATAGTTTTTTGCACTATAGTAGCCATCACCCTTTAGCACAAAAGAAAAGCTTGATCAAAGGTCAAGCGGTTAGGATAGCCAGGATGATTTCTGACTTTTGTGACCTGGAAAGGGAAATGAATTTCTTAGGTAAATGTTTCATAGAAAGAGAATACCCCTTAGAAATAGTTAGTGTTATTCTAAAAGAAGTTACAAAAAACTGGGGTATTAAATATAAGGCTTTACTAGGTCAGCCGTTTCAAACTTCTCAAGTTCTTAAACAGGATAGGAATAAATACAAAGCAGCATGTATAATTCAATACAATACATTATCAGATTCATTCTTAGATATTATTAAAAATCACTGGAATTTAATGAAAATTGATAAGGAGATATATAAGTTAGTGGGAGAACAACCTATCTTCACATATAAGGTGGGAAACAATTTTAAGAGAACTTTTGAAAAAGGAAATAATGAATTTATTCAGTATAGGGCCACTGATCCTTGTGGAGCATGTAGTGTTTGTGCATATATATATAATGAGGCAAGTGTTACATTAAACAACAGCTTGAAAAGTGTGGTGAGGTTTATCAAAGGTAGTTGTAAGTCTAAAATGCTGGTTTATATGGCCTTATGCACTTCATGTAGTGCATACTACATAGGTAAAACTGAGAGGGCATTTAAGGACCGTATTTATGAACACTTATATGACATTAGGACTCATAAAGAAGCTAGTGCTTTTTACAAACACAGTATCACTTGTCCTTTTACATTCACAAGGTTTAGATTTGGCATTATTGACCTGGTTCAAAGGGATTCTTCTAAGGGAGGGGGTGATATAAAGAATGTTTTGTTACACAAGGAATTGTTATGGCAACTTAGGTGCAAATCTAACACCCCACCTGGCTTAAACGATTATATTAGTATAAAACCTGTATTATGTAAAAAAGCAGAAAATGTTTGAATTAAACAAATATAACAATAAATAAAATTTGTATATGAAGTTATGATTAAAATATTTATACATCATAATATATATATATATATATATATATATATATATATATATATATATATATATATACATATATATATATATATATACATATATATATATATATATATATATATATATATATATATATATATATATATATATATATATATATATATATAATTTATTAATTATTTTATACATAAAATTGATTAATCGACTACAAAATTAAATATAAATTTTTCTGGCTATTCTATAAGATATTTTATTGTGTAAGAAATGTTTACAAGAAAAAAACAAGATAAACATGATGAAATTTTATTAGTAATATATGCCTTACATGTATTTTTAAGGCAGTATTTGATTTTTATGTATGTTTCTTTAAAAGTTGATTGAGTGCAATTAACTTGATTTGAATGGGTGTATTTAAGTTGTAATTTGTACCAGTGCTTTTATCTGATGAAGTATAGTCATTAGACGAAAGCGCTCATCCTCTGTGCTTTGTGAATTTTATAAAGACTTTTTAACCTACGTGGAGTCCAGGACTTTTTTGATATTATATTTGGTTAAAAATATTTTTCTTATAATGCAGCACAGAACAGAATTCTGATTTTCTGTTCCTGAATTTGGGTTAATGATATTTGTTGCTCTTTCCACTGAGGCACAAATGCCCCTCTGAATGACATTTTCTCACTTCTGTTGTATCTGCAGCTACACCCTTGACTTGTTACACCCACCCCCTTTAAAAGTACAGCAACACAGAACAGTATCCGCAGTGCATCTATATACTGTGGGAGTAGAACCCACAGCCTTCTGCATCAAAAGCAAGTATTTAACCTGTTATACTATTATTAACAATGTAAGCAGACTCACCATAAGCAACACTAAACTTCTCTTCCCCTGAAGCTCTCAGCTCCTTGTAAAATCCCCTCAACATTCAACTGTATCTCTCAACTTTGCTGCACAAAAAATCTGGAAAAAAACAAAATTTATTGGGGTAGGGGGACAAAAGCCCAAAAACAAGGGACACATTTTAAACATTGCTTGTATAGTTTTGCAAGTTGCTAGAATAAAATGTTGTGTTACTTCCATGCATTTCACTGCCAACTCTTGGCCCCAGGACCCTGTTCACTACAGTCAGAGCAACATACTGCTATGCCAAATCAGCAGTTTCCTGAAAGATTGGAAGACTGAAACTTAAATGGCTATCATTTAGGGAATTCACTTCTCACTTCTCACCATAGCTCTCAACCTCTTAGCACAAAAAAAAAACTGGACAAAGCCAATAATGGGAGAATACAGCCTCAAAATTAAGGACAAATGTCAAATACTGATCTTATAAACTTAGAAAATTGCTAGAATGAAAGGTTTTATGTTACCATTTATTTTCTGAAGAATATGAAGTCTGAAATTCAAATGCCTGTAATTATACAGTGAGTACAATCCTTCACTGATTTGCCACAAAAATCCAGAAAACCACAGATTTTAGGAGGAACAGAACAAAAATATGAGTCATAAATCTGGAAAGTTTTCACAAGTGGTGGTGGGTAAGGATGTTAAGCTCTTGTTCCCCGTACCCAAGGTACAGGGTTTGAGCCTGAGTACATCTAACCACCAGGTATACTCACCTGGGGCATTACATACACACACACACACACACACACACACACACACACACACACACACACACACACACACACACACACACACACACACACACACACACACACACACACACATACCATAAAACACTACATTTCAAATAACTGATGATGCCAGCTGAAAAAGCTGGAAAAAAATTTCAAATAAAACAGCCAGGAAATTAGGGAGTGCCACTCAAGGATCATGGCACCCCATTATTTGGACCCCAAAACTCAGTAAAAACCGAGTAATTCAGTACAGTTGGGAGGTATACAAGGGCCCTATCACAATACCACAAGAAAGCCTGATACCCATCATTTCTTGGCACAGGTAAAATCTGCATTGTCCAAAGCCAAGAATACAGCATCCATGGAACCTGATAATATCCTTGAGTGCATCCTACATGAGCTACAAAGTGAACTGGCACCACATCTGTGTGCCCTGTTCAATCACAGCATTATTTCAGGCTATGTTCCTAACAAATGGCACACCTCAACAGTCATACTGCTCCATAAAGGGGGAGCAACTACAGACCCTGGGAACTATGGCCTATTAGCCTGATGGGTCTGTTATGCAAAGCTATGAAGCGCATCATCATGGACCTGCTTAAGAAAGATATAGGCAATCTCCAAACTCTTGACCCCACACAGTTTGGCTTTGTCAAGGGGAGATCCTGCCTACTGAACCTGGTTGACTTCTTTGAGGCAGTCACCAAGGCTGTGCATGAGGGTAAGGCAGTGCATACAGTCTACCTTGACCTGGCCAAGGCCTTTGATACCATTCTCCACTCAAGTATCATTGATAAACTCATCAAACTAGGCATCAATCCTTACATCACTAGGTGGGTTGCAAATTGGCTGACAGACAGGACCCACAGAGTGAAAGTTGCGGATTCCAAGTCAGACTGTTGACCAGTCATGAGTGGAGTCCCACAGGGCTCGGTCCTGGGCCCTCTCCTGTTTGGCATCTACTTCTCATAAGTCCAGGCAACACAGAAGTACTCTGGCTGACCAAGTTCACTGATGACTGCAAGCTAGGAGTCATTATCATCTCCCCATGTGATGCAGACTTTCTAGAAAAGGGCTTCTCTGATACCAATGACTGGTGTTGGAACCATGGCCTGAAGCTTAACGCCAAAAAATGCATTATCATCCTGTTTGGAAAAAACTCAGTTCCCATGAATTACTATGTTGATGAGAGCCCACTGAACACTGAGATCTGGGCACCCAGGTCAACAGCCACCTCACCTTCGACCACTACATTGCCACTGTGGTCAAAAAGTCCTTCTACATGGCACATCTTATAACCTAAGGTTTCGCATCCAAAAAGAAAGAGGTCATCATCCCTCTCTTCTTATCCCTCATTAGACCAGTCATCGAATATAATGCCCTGTTTGGCATGTACCTGACCAGACACCTACAACAGCTGGAGAGGCCACAAAAGTATGTCACAAAAAGGATCCTTGGCCTTAAACACATTTCCTACATGGGCAGACTCAAGAAACATCAGCTGTTCTCAGTCTCTTATCGTCTACTTAGAGGTAATTTCTGCTTGACTTACAAAGCCATGTCTGACCCAGCCCTACCTGAAATGCTACACCTAAAGAAATCCCAATCCCCCCTGTGCCACATGCTCCAGAGATCACAGCCTCATTACTACAATTAACAGAACATGCTGGAGGGACAGGTTCACCTCCCAAAGACTGCCTGTACTCTTGAATAACCTTCCCATTCATGTCAAGCAGAGCACCTCGCTGGCCATCTTCAAGAGAAATCTTGATGAGTGGAAGGGTAACAGAAAGTTCACCCCAGGGATCACTCCAGTTGCCCTACTGAATAGGGGCACTTTGAACTAACATCAGGTGGCATGGTGCCTGAGCAATTTATTTGGGCTAGGCTTGTAAAGGCTCCAGGGCCATTAGCCTAGTACACACCTATGACCTTATGAACCTATGAATACATATCCACATGTAACTAGAAGGATGATAATGTTTTATTAAAATTGTAATACAAGCAGCGTATGTCAGTCTGCATTCAGGTGCTGCTGCTGCAGAACAACATACAAATGTAAGTGGATGTCAAGTCTGAGCAGCTGAGAAAAATAAAATTATACAGTTGGTTGCAGATATCTCACTTCAGCAAGCACTTATTAAATATATCCTGGACTGTGCCTGTAATGACAGGTCTCTTTTAACCAAATTCACATAATAACTTCTCTAAAATCTGTACATAAAAGTTTAGTAGTGTTTTTTTCTAAGCCTGTGCTTATGATTATTAACTAGACAATGAGATTTGCATACTTTACAAACCCCACAACCTTCCCTTTATGTACACTGATTGCTAAGCAGAATACAGTCTCAGCACTGTCAATCACACTATATGCTTTCAAATAAAATGACTGTTCATCAGAGCAGTGGTTTTCAAAAAAAGCTGCAACAGAAGGCAAAGGGAGGAAACATTTTTAAGATCATAGATAATTACTCGGGATGTAGACCTGGAGACCATTAAGTAGTGAAGGCCAATTTAAGTGACTGCTCAGAGTCACACAGCAGGCAAACAGGGGATAACAGTCTCAAATTCTGTACTACATGAAGCAGTTCATGAACAGCTCAAAGACTTAATTCTCTGTGGTAACTGCCAGACTTTTAAACATAATAACTATGAGAATATTGTATCCCATGCAGTAAATGAAAATATTTTTAGTAGCTGCATGATTCATTTACTGGTTTATTAAAATGTTTACACATAAATAATGTTAACTGAATAAAACTTGAGAGGAATAAAGAAAAAAAAATAATTATTATTAATATGCCTTTGTAGCTATTTTATTATACTGTACCTGCAGAATATTATAACAACATAGCTACAAGGGTATATTAATGTGATGCTTTATATTTTCTTCCCTGTGACATGTTAGGTTAGGATACTTGTTTGGAAAATATGCAAATAATACATAGTATCAATTTCTAGACAGTCTTTTTTTATCTATTTTCTGTGTGTACATGATTACATCTTTGAAATGAGATGCAGAAAAAGGCAACATTATTGTAAATGATTAAGACTGTCCATGCAAATCGGAAACATGGCAGGCATGGTCACACCGGGCTGGCCACTGTTTACCTATTCTACATGATGCCACAAAGTTTATTAAGAATTAACATAGTGGAAAAGCAGTGAAAAGCCAAGAGCTCATTAAATATCCCTCTCCTGGCCGGAGCAGGGGCTGCAGTAAGAGTGCTTATCCTTGAGCAGCGGCAGCAGTAACAAATGAGAAACGTGTGTGAACTTGGCTCATGTATACACCTTAGGTGGCTCATCACTTTCACATGTGCATAGAAGGAACAAGATAGACAAGGCATTTAACACCTTTTAAGAGCCAATACATAGTAATTTCATCTATTTTTGTGAACAATTTACAGGGTGAAAATGAGAGCATAGTAAAGTTATGAAAAAAAGATGGAAGCAAACTGAGGGAACCACAAGAAGAAATGCTTACAAATGAACAATATGGTGGTGGGAAGGTAGACTAACTTTTTGGGGGTAGGGGACAGATGCCAATTTTATATAGGTAAAGAATAGGTAATAAGGGGAAGGAAGGTAGAAAGGAAAGTAGACTATAGGTAAGAGGGCTAGGGTGAGTAGTAAGGACACAGAAATAATTTTGGAAGACAGACCAGACTGAAGGGGAGGCGCTAACCTAAATAAACAAAATTATTGACTGCGACAGTGTTATCTGAAGTTTCATCCTGCCACTTTCTGGTGACTACATAGAGGTTGACTTTTGCCCCAGGATTTACTTGGGAGCATTCTTCTCTGTCTTCACTTGGTCCATCACTAAAATGCTCATACTAACACAACCCCGGGTATTCTGTGCCAGCCTGATATGCATGTTTTATTAGTGTAATTCATACTGAAAATAAACGCTAAGATGTAACAAACTCCATATTGCCAAATTGATTGTATTCCCCTACAGATGTTCCACCTCAGTACTGCCAACCTGCCCACACCATAAATAAACAAGCACTATTACTGGTATATGAATAAAGCATTATTTAGGATCCAGGAAGAGAGAAAGAGAGAGAGAAACAAAAAAAAAATATTGTCATTATTAAAAAATACTTTGTAGAACCTTTTGTATAGTATATGTGTAATTGAGACGTGTAGCATAAATTCATCATCAGATAGTTTGGAACATAGTCCTAGAACCCCAGGTTGAATTAAAGCCCCCTGCACTGAAACTGGACAAAATGAAAGAGGATGAATGGCCAGCAGTAGTAGGGGAAGGGTCACATCATAATTTCCATACTAACCATCTTTCTATACATACAAGTCAGGCACATCCTTGACAGCAGGATCCAGTGACTCCAGTGAGCATTAAACATAAGTACTAACACAGATAATGCATTACCATTTCTTGTCATCTCCATAAAATTCCATTTTTGTGACCCTTTGTTTTCAAGAAAGTAGTTGAGACTGCATCTACAGGTACATAACAGTTGCACACAGGGAATGTTGGCATGAATGTTTACTTGCCAGGATGTTAAGATACGACTTGCTCTTTTTGTAGCTGCATCTTCCTGATAGTCTTGTTGTTATCATTGACAAGGGGTGACAAGCTACATTTAGTGCGTGCACTTGTTTACATGTAGGTTCTATATGACTGCACTTATTTAAATGGAGAGCAATGATATTGAATCAGGGTGGCACCGCACAGTAGACAATTCGCAAAGTTCCCTATCCACCCTAGAATAATCACACCAGGTTTCCTGAGGACAAACTGATTTATGCAAGAAGCTTTTAATTAGCTTGCTGTAATGGTTTTGTTGCAACGCTTTAAGACCTAGTATTATGTCATTGTGTGTATAGGGGGGTGAGGGTGTATTTGTGTGTGTGTGTGTGTGTGTGTGTGTGTGTGTGTGTGTGTGTGTGTGTGTGTGTGTGTGTGTGTGTGTGTGTGTGTGTGTGTGTGTGTGTGTGTGTTTTCACCAAAGGGTATGAATTTCCATGAAAGAAGAAAGGGTGCAATAGCTAACCCAAAATGTACCTTTTTTGCTATCCATCTCTCAGTTCAATGATAGAAAGGCTAAGACTGGGAGTAATCAGTCAGTTATTAATCTTTGTGTAGCACTTATGTATATTTAAATTATAAAAGTGTAACAAAGGATTAGGGCGAAACACAGCTCTAAAAGGTAATAGAATAAAATGTCACTTATAAATCTCATCAACCTCCAGTCAGCACAGCAAGTCCAAAAAAGAGATTTACTTCCAAGTTAAAAATCCGTTTCTTTTATTACAGCAGGTACCAGAGTTAGCGCTTTCACCTTGCGGTTTCATCAGACTCACTACAAAGTACAAAGTCAATGAGTCTTAAATACTAAAAAAGGCGGGAAAAAACAATCAATTAAGCTTGTTAACAGCAAGTTCATTCCTTAGCAACCAACTCAATCAATAAAATCTACTACATACATATTTGCATAAATATTTGCATAGCACAATAAGTTAAAAACGTACTAAAATCAAACTACATATTTATATAATTCTAGCTAATATCATAAAACATTAAGTACAAACTTTATTAAGCTTTCAATTTCCTCATCTTTAAAAGGTCTGAGAGAGACCTTCGCATTTAACCAGGGACCGTGTCTGACCTCAGCTTCAAAATCCAAGCATTCTCTCTACTCTCAGTAATGGCCCAGATATCACCACCTCTACTAGTAACATTTATCTTCTCTACAATCCTAAAGCTGAATGTATGTGTACAATCGGTGTCCATAACATGCTTGGCTAATGCATTGGTGCAATTCTTAACCCTAATATAGTACTGATGTTCCCGTACGATCTCTCAAACATCTATTCGTCTTACCAATGTAAACGACGAGCAAACAAGGCAGACAGCTAAATAGACAAGGTCTCTGGACATGCAATCACCTCTAACCTTAAAAGTGTATGGGATATGTGTGCTTGGATGTATGAACACTGAATCCTCACAAATAAACTCACAAAAGTTGCATTTACCACACTTCTTAGTGCCATACGAAAGTATGGTTTCAGGACTGTTGGTCACCCTGTCACATAGTAGCCTTTTAATGTTTTTCTTGTTCTTATACCTAAAACGGGGACCATCACCAACTATATCTCTGATGTGTGGGTCCACCATCAATATGTCCCAATGCTTCCTTACCACATCCTTGATACCACCCACATCTTTGGTATAAAACAAAGAAAAAGCAGTGGAACCTTTAGTAGTGTCGTTGGTATGCACTCGTGTATCCATACCATGACCCAATTCAGAAAAATAAGGGGCAGCTGCTCCAGACCTCAACTCTAGTATATTATCATGTCCTTTAGTAATATCGTCCATCTTGTAACCCCGAGATGCCAACCTCCTATCCAGATCTAGTAAATCCTGACGAAACCCTTGCTCTGTAGGGTTATACCTAGAAGTCCTCATACTTTGTCCCCTGACAATATTGTGGAAGATATGGCCAGGATGCATACTATGTCTGTGTAAAATTAATTCTTATGACAGGACTTCCTATACACCCCAGTGTTTATAATACCATTAGGAAGGCGCTCTACAAATACATCCAAAAAAGGGAGCCTAGTATAGGAAAACTCATAACTAAATTTAAGATACTCAGTAGAAACATTTAGATCCATGATATAAGATTCCAATTGTTCAACTGACCCCTTCCATAACAGGAAGAGGTCATCCACAAAGCCTATAGAAGGAAACATAGGCTAAAAACTGGGATGTGAGGTCATGAATTCTACCTCCCATTCAGCCATGAACAGGTTAAGCGTAGCTATTGGCACACGAAGTGCCCATAGCTACGCCATCCAACTGTAGAAAGAACTCCTGCTCAAAGCCAAACACATTGGTATGTAAAACAACATCCAGAAAAGTTAACAAAATACCAATCTTATCAACACTGTATTCTGAGTGGCTACTAAGATGTCGCCTAATGTAATCCAAACCTATTTGGTTGGGAATAACAGTAAATAAGGAATTCACATCCAAGGTAACAAACAAATAGTCCTGATAATCTGAATCATTCCTCAGATGTTCATATAAATCCACTAGAAACTGCTTGGTATCCCTCAAAATGAACGGGTGGGCATCAACAACAGGTCTCAGAAACTTCTCTAAATACAGGGAAAAAGGCTCGGTCAACCACCCACCTCCTGACACAATGGGTCGGAGTGGTGGATTGACCAGACTTTTGTGAATCTTGGGCAGCCCCTTAATAAAAGGGACCAGGGGATGTGACACCTCCAAAAAAGAGTATAAGGAGTCATCTATCAGACCCTTATTCAACAAATCCTCCAAGACACAATGAATCTTCATGCTGTAGTTAGCTAGAGAATCATAGGAAACACGTTCATAAAAATGTGGCAAGGGAGGGGGACTCTCTAGTGTTTAACATTTCTTCTAGGGTTCTCTCCGGTGCTGAGGAATCTGTTTTAGCTAAAGGGTTATCATTCATCCCCACCACTTATAGTACTATCGAAGAGTCCTTACGTGACTTTAAATTATTTGTTAGGAATTTATCATTGAAGTTGATGTTCAATAGTAATAATGATTGTGGATATACTCATAGTGGTTTTAAGAAACCGAGCATCTTTATCCCCCCTATGCATCCATTGTTGGGAGCATTCAGCAAAATGGTCGAGGATGATTTTTACAGGATGTGTAATGTGAAACAAAGGAGGAAGGACAATTTAACATATGCTGAAAGGGCAGCACTTAGAACATTAATGAATGACTACTCTATTACATTGAGGCCAGCTGACAAGGGAGGAGGAATTGTGGTGATGGACACATGTAAGTATTTAGATGCTGTTAGGATTATGTTGGATGACCATAAGTTTTATGAACGTGTTTCCTATGATTCTCTAGCTAACTACAGCATGAAGATTCATTGTGTCTTGGAGGATTTGTTGAATAAGGGTCTGATAGATGACTCCTTATACTCTTTTTTGGAGGTGTCACATCCCCTGGTCCCTTTTATTAAGGGGCTGCCCAAGATTCACAAAAGTCTGGTCAATCCACCACTCCGACCCATTGTGTCAGGAGGTGGGTGGTTGACCGAGCCTTTTTCCCTGTATTTAGAGAAGTTTCTGAGACATGTTGTTGATGCCCACCCGTTCATTTTGAGGGATACCAAGCAGTTTCTAGTGGATTTATATGAACATCTGAGGAATGATTCAGATTATCAGGACTATTTGTTTGTTACCTTGGATGTGAATTCCTTATTTACTGTTATTCCCAACCAAATAGGTTTGGATTACATTAGGCGACATCTTAGTAGCCACTCAGAATACAGTGTTGATAAGATTGGTATTTTGTTAACTTTTCTGGATGTTGTTTTACATACCAATGTGTTTGGCTTTGAGCAGGAGTTCTTTCTACAGTTGGATGGCGTAGCTATGGGCACCGTGTGCCAATAGCTACGCTAACCTGTTCATGGCTGAATGGGAGGTAGAATTCATGACCTCACATCCCAGTTTTTTAGCCTATGTTTCCTTCTATAGCCGCTTTGTGGATGACCTCTTCCTGTTATGGAAGGGGTCAGTTGAACAATTGGAATCTTATATCATGGATCTAAATGTTTCTACTGAGTATCTTAAATTTAGTTATGAGTTTTCCTATACTAGGCTCCCTTTTTTGGATGTATTTGTAGAGCGCCTTCCTAATGGTATTATAAACACTGGGGTGTATAGGAAGTCCTGTCATAAGAATTCAATTTTACACAGACATAGTATGCATCCTGGCCATATCTTCCACAATATTGTCAGGGGACAAAGTATGAGGACTTCTAGGTATAACCCTACAGAGCAAGGGTTTCGTCAGGATTTACTAGATCTGGATAGGAGGTTGGCATCTCGGGGTTACAAGATGGACGATATTACTAAAGGACATGATAATATACTAGAGTTGAGGTCTGGAGCAGCTGCCCTTATTTTTCTGAATTGGGTCATGGTATGGATACACGAGTGCATACCAACGACACTACTAAAGGTTCCACTGCTTTTCTTTGTTTTATACCAAAGATGTGGGTGGTATCAAGGATGTGGTAAGGAAGCATTGGGACATATTGATGGTGGACCCACACATCAGAGATATAGTTGGTGATAGTCCCAGTTTTAGGTATAAGAACAAGAAAAACATTAAAAGGCTACTATGTGACAGGGTGACCAACAGTCCTGAAACCATACTTTCGTATGGCACTAAGAAGTGTGGTAAATGCAACTTTTGTGAGTTTATTTGTGAGGATTCAGTGTTCATACATCCAAGCACACATATCCCATACACTTTTAAGGTTAGAGGTGATTGCATGTCCAGAGACCTTGTCTATTTAGCTGTCTGCCTTGTTTGCTCGTCGTTTACATTGGTAAGACGAATAGATGTTTGAGAGATCGTGTCGGAACATCAGTACTATATTAGGGTTAAGAATTGCACCAATGCATTAGCCAAGCATGTTATGGACACCGATTGTACACATACATTCAGCTTTAGGATTGTAGAGAAGATAAATGTTACTAGTAGAGGTGGTGATATCTGGGCCATTACTGAGAGTAGAGAGAATGCTTGGATTTTGAAGCTGAGGTCAGACACGGTCCCTAGGTTAAATGCGAAGGTCTCTCTCAGACCTTGCTTAAAGATGAGGAAATTGAAAGCTTAATAAAGTTTGTACTTAATGTTTTAT
Source organism: Protopterus annectens (assembly GCF_019279795.1). Lineage (NCBI taxonomy): Eukaryota > Metazoa > Chordata > Ceratodontiformes > Protopteridae > Protopterus > Protopterus annectens. The sequence continues at coordinate 1,135,404,461 of NC_056727.1, read as the reverse complement.
GATATTAGCTAGAATTATATAAATATGTAGTTTGATTTTAGTACGTTTTTTAACTTATTGTGCTATGCAAATATTTATGCAAATATGTATGTAGTAGATTTTATTGATTGAGTTGGTTGCTAAGGAATGAACTTGCTGTTAACAAGCTTAATTGATTGTTTTTTCCCGCTTTTTTAGTATTTAAGACTCATTGACTTTGTACTTTGTAGTGAGTCTGATGAAACCGCAAGGTGAAAGCGCTAACTCTGGTACCTGCTGTAATAAAAGAAACGGATTTTTAACTTGGAAGTAAATCTCTTTTTTGGACTTGCTGTGCTGACTGGAGGTTGATGAGATTTATAAGTGACATTTTATTCTATTACCTTTTAGAGCTGTGTTTCGCCCTAATCCTTTGTTACACTTTTATTATATTTATTGCTGCTTGGACTGGGCGTTTACCTTGTTCCATATCTTCTTCATTTATTATATTTAAATTATGTTTCATTCTTATTTAAAAAAATCAAATCTAATGTTATTTAACATTTAGGTACTGAAGGCATTTTTTTCCTTTCATTACTGAAAACTGCTGCTTAATGAAAATTAGCAGTTTGATTGCTTTTTTAACTATTCAGCAGTGATTTTTTAAATGGGGATTCTGACATTCTCCTCTGTCTGATTAAGAAATTATCTTGAGAGTTAATAAGCAGGACAGTAGTATAATTATTAATCTTCACCATCGATTTATTCACTTTGTCAGAACTAACCCTGAAAGTTTTCAGATTTATTATTTTTTGAAAATGGTACAGTGCAATATTTAAATGTTTAATTTTACATATCAATGCAGTTTGGGGTCGGAATATATGTTCGCATGCATTTACTCTGAGACTAGTGTGGTCACATCCTTCTCGTTGTATTTGTTTGTGTGAGTGGTGCATTTAAATTAAACAATGTCTGTTGAAAAGTTGCATATGTTGGAAGCACCATAGATCAAATTCAGTCTCTGCAGTACTTGCAAGGAACAAAAGCTTATTTTTATTTTTCTGCACATTGCATTTAGGACAGCCCAGTGTAACAGTGTTGTTTCTCATGGAGGGATGGCATTAAGTTTCAATACGTAATATTATTTATTTATTTATTTGTTTAGCTTTTTAATCTAATATCAAGAAAGTTGTGGTGAAGCTATAACAGCATGTTGTCTCGTGTTACTGAGAGTTGACTGGCTATTTTATGATGTAAGACAGGCGAGAGAAGAGGAAAAATAAAGGTAGAAAATGAAAACACACTCTACTCATTGGTTTATCGTATCATTTGTTTTCCTTCTTAACTTCAGGTTGCAGAGAAATCAGCTGCAGCTCCTTTCACAGTAAAGGGTATAGGTGCACAGGTTTTGCCACCTTTGCTATCTCCAACATCCAAAAAAGCAGGATGTCCTGTTAAACGCACTCCATCTAATATCATTGCCGAGGCCAAACCAAAATCTGAGACAGAAACTACAGACAAAACGCTACTGGAAGAACTGAAGGCTGAGATTCAGGAAATGAAATTTGCACTAGAGCTTGTAAAGAACCAACATCAGTAAGTATGGAACACAGCATATTTTTCAGTGATGGTGTAGTAGAATTGTTTTATATTTTATTTAGAAGTAAAACTTCAGCATCGAATCATTCTAAAATTATTGTTTTCAAACAGTATTGCTTCCAGTTCTTTGAGTTTCTCAAGATCCTAGAATATTTTTGGAAGCACTTGCTTTTTAACACTTTGCTTCACAGAAGAATATAGACAGCAGGAAAGCAGGAAAGCAGAGTTCCTTGGTATTATGTAAAAGTATATTTGTTTAACAGAAGAATCCCTATACTCCTGAGATGACCATACTCATTAGTGTTTTCAAAGTTTAATTTCTGAAGTCCTGCTACTAAAGCAGCAATGTGGCATCCACAAGCTGACATCATTTGCTAAGCATGGGTAGTGACATGGTCATTACAGGATGTAGACAGGTACAGTCATTAAGGAGTGTTTGTATAATATTATGCAAAATATGTCATTTTCCATAGTTACATTAATAGTGCAAAAATGGAATGTAATACTGTCATGTTGGGGGCAATGAATGCAAGCTGTAAAAATGACATTAATACATGGTAGGTAATGTAAAGAAATTTTAAGATATAAATATTTAGTAAAGCAATTCTAAATATTAGCAATGATTTCATAACTACTGAAATACCGTAAAAGATATGTAACCTGCCAGTAACCAAATGATGCATCTTATACACACCGTTAAGGCACATTTTTTTCACTGACACTTGCAATCTAACATGCTTAGTTTGATAAGTTAACATTGGTTTGAAATATTGTGAAAATGTATGCATAATTTGCTTAGATGGTTTAGTGTCACATAAAAATATTTCCCATTCTTGTCATACTGTGAAAGCTCTGAAGCAAATGAGCATTTCTCCTACTGATACCTTAGGTCAGTCTTGTAGGCTTGCAATGATATAATTCTTTGCTTGTCCATACCATTAGCAAATAATGACAAATAAAATATAACTTTTCTTTCATAAATCTACAATGTAAAATCAGCATCCGCTGATAGACCTTGGATACCAGCATCAGTGCAGAGCTCATTTATAACGAAGAACTGTCATAGTTTACATTTTTGTAACTTGCATTGCTTATAAGATGATTGGAAATAATATGAAGTGTGTTTTCATTTGAGAATTCTGGAGAAAAGCTCTCAGAAAGCAAGTAGTTTCCTGGCTTAGGAGATTTTAGAAAGCAATGGGATTAATTAGCCTCCTGCTGCTCAGGACCAAACGAGTTAAGAAGGATGCTAGTAGCATGGCTGTTCCCTTCAAGTAATCACTATGACTGTATCCAGAGCTGTAGTTAGTCCACAGGTATTCCAGGTGATGCTCCTCTCAACCAAAGTTAAGGATACAAAATGATTCAGTCAAAGCTGAGAAAGGATGAAGATCAAAATTAAAAAAAATCAAATGAAAAACGACCTTCATAGTTAAAGACCAAAAACACAAAATAAGGGGAGGTCTTCATCCAAAGTTGAGGATTCTCCTTCTTACTCTGTTCATTCACTGCAGTCACTTCAATGACTTATGCTTAGATATAACGGCAATTATATTCATACTATATACCGATTATATACATCTGCGTCTCTTTACTAAATGGTATCAATGAGGCTGACATTACTTTTATGGAAAGGAATATATCCCTTGGCTTTCAGTAGAACTCAGTGTGTGAAAATAGCAAGCAGCTATTACATACACTTAACTCTTGCCCAAGCCTACACATTGACTGTCATTTAAGCATTGAAACAGCTCTGAGAGTGGTGCAGTATTGGAATGCCTGTAATTCCAACCAGGGACTGATTAGCACCTCCTCAAAGCTGATGCTCATGCTCCCTGAATGCTTGCCCCTGGGGGTAGCTGCCTCTTGTCTTCTCCCCTGCTATAGCTCTGGCTGCTTCAGGGGTCATGCTTTGCTCCCTTACATATGGTTTTATGAAGAAGATAAGACATGACATCAGTGAGCATGCTATGACTTCCCTCAGTCAAGTGCTGCAACAGAATTAGGAACTAAGCAGTACAGTTTCATTTGTGCTGTAGAATGAAATGAATATATAATGTATCTACTAGTCTAGATTTTGCTAATTTACTTTAAAGAACAACTTCACTGGTGCTCCTTAGAGAACTTTGTAGAAAATGGTGCTTATTTCTTTAAACCATAGAGTCAGCATGTTGTTGCTGTTGTTGTGTCTTTTGACTTTTCCCGGTTAGGGGTCGCCACAGTGGAATTCCGGTCCACTAATGATTGGCAGTAGATTTTTATGTGCTGAGTTGCCAGCTCTGACATACAACCTTCAACGAAGGTACGCTCATTCATGCATGTCTCCACATAGAAGACGCTCTAGCTGAGAATCGAACAGGACGCAGCACCATATGGAACTTAAATAATATAGTGCATGACAGGCTGGATAATGATGGATAATTCTGGATGGCAGTGAAGATGATGAGTGCTGATATCACATCAGGAGGGGCACTTAGACCTTCAGCCATTTCTTATTCTGTCTGGAACCATATTAGTCCACTGAAAATATGGCAGTAACTTGAAAAAAAAACTGACATTGATGTTAGGAATTTCTTTAAATGTAGTTTAAGTATTAAATGGTTCCTTGCTCTGACCACTGAGAAGTCTGAATAGTCAGGAATACTGGCCTTGGGCAGGTGGTTCTACATTTATACACATACAATTTGTTAACATCATTCTTTCCAAAAAAACCCAAATGTTCACTCCTTTCAAGCATTTCAAATAATTCAGCATTATACTTATCCACAGGGTTCCTAGGCAAACATTCATATTCATCAGCAACTTTCAATAAATCATAAACAATCTCACAATATTTGCCTTTCCTTAAAAATAACCCAATTTCCACCTTTATCAGCACATTTTATAATGTAATCATTTTCGATTTCCTTTAAAGATTGTAAGGCCGACCATTCATTTTTTGTTAAGTTGATTCTCTCTCAAACTGTAAAAAAATCTTTAAACTCATGTTCAATTTCTTTATACAGAAATCTTTCAAAAAACACAATGGCAGGAACATTGAGGGGGGGGGGGGTACATTTGTTCATTACTGAAAACACTGGTAACTCTAATTTACCATAACCAGTTGTAAAACCTCCCCCATCAGTAACATCATTGCCCTCAAACATATCCACAGGGTCAAAGTCTGTTTCATATACAGAAAGATTTAACAATTCATCTTCTTCATCTTCAGAAACAGTCTCAGTGTCAGACCGCTTGCTTGCTTTATTTTCAAAGAAAACACGCAGCAACAATTTCCTACAAAATCTTTTTAAGTCAATATATATATATATATATTTATATTATTACGGGTTTAAAATGCTCAGACTGTAAAAAAGCATTTTTTAGAAAAGTATATAAAAATAAGTAAAAGTTTTTTAGCTAGATTCACATAGGGATTTTGTTGTCGTGTATGGATGTACTTAATAATGTCTAATTATTTAATTGGATCTTCAATTGCGTAATCATTTAGCTGATTGTTGTTTGCATGGGCATATAAAAGTGATTGTGTATAATGTTATTTTGATCCTTGAAGGCGAATTGCTGAGGTACCAGATCGCTGTAACTAAAAATAAAAGTTTGGAGTGCTGGTGCTGATTCTGTCTACTTGGTGTTTACTGAAGGTGGTCGTTGGAGGTTTTGTTTTGGGTTCTACACTTTAGTCTGGTACAGGACTGCTTTAATAGGGGTATATTTATATGTAGTATGGTAGACATAACACTCACATGAAAATGCTGCTGCCATTTTAAAGTGTATGTAGTTAGACATATTTTCCCAGAACCACTCTCTGAGCTGAAGTGAGGTAACCATTTTACGTACTTTGATCTGTTGATGTAAGATGATGAACCAATGAGTAGCACTATTTTTAGCAATTAATTTCTCCTTCTAGTTTCAGTGTCAGCTGGCTGTGTCATTTGCTGCCCAGCTCAGTCAGTGAACAAAAGTTCTGACTTAAGATTGTAAACAAATTAAATTAGTAAAAAAGGCATTGTATATGCTGGGTGGTGTATCTGGTAAAATGTGTGTCCTCATTCTCCCTAACTGTAACCACTCTGCAAAAGTCATGGTGTTTAAGCTGCCTTAAGGATACTCCTTCACTATCTGCTGGTGCTTTTGGAATACAACAGTCTATATAAGCATACTGTAATCTCCAACAGTGTCCTGTATGTATTATATGGCACAGTGGATAGCATTGTCACCTTACAGCAAGAGGTTCCCCGATTCAGTTCTTGGCACTGGTGCCTTCTGTTCAGAGTCTGCCTGTCCTCCCTTTGTTTGCATGGGTTTCCTCCCACATTTCAAAGACATGCAGTAGGTGGATTTGACACTCTAAATTGGCCATAGGCATGAGCGTGTGGTGTGGAAGAACTACCACGGCAGGGCTAGCCACTTGGCAGTGTGAACCTTCTCTCTAGATGATTGTCACTGGTGAAGTGACACCTTGACTCCATGTGGAAAAAGGGCTTGTGGATGGATGGATGCAGTAAATCTGTGGCATGGCATAGTCAGACTTAGCTTCTTCTCTGTGCAGCACACAAAAAGTTATGTAGTACAAAGGTAATACATTTAGTTCCTATCACCCACTATGTAGTCTTTACTTTTATTAAAACTCTCACCTTTCTTTTCTGTTGACATACAGATCAGTGAGAAACAGACTGTCATCCCCTACCTCCCACTCACAGCAATGTGCTCGTATTTAAGTTCTTGCATTTTTTGCTAACCGCATTGTAATGTTTTATTACTCTTATAAGCCGCGGTGGTGCAGTGGTAGCATTGTCGCCTCACAGCAAGAGGTTCTTCTGTTCGATTCTCGGCTGGAGTGCCTTCTGTGTGGAGTCTGCATGTCCACCCCGCAGTCGAATGGCATTTGAAAGACATGCATGAATGGGCATGCCTTCGTTGAAGGTTGGGTGTCGGGCTGGCACCTCGGCACCATAAAAATCGACTGCCAATCATTAGTGGACCAGAGTTCCTCTGTGGTGACCCCTAACCGAGAAAAGCCGAAAGAAAAATAACTTTGGCCATGCCTCACTGGAGTTAGCAGCTACATTTGGATGTTTTAGTTACTTAAAACTGTGAATAGCATCTGTTGTTTCATCTGACAACTTTTTTTTTTCATTCTAATCCAAAGTCCACTTGAAACTGTAGCTATAGTTGAGTCTGTTTTCATTCACTAGTAATGTGTTGCTCATCAGTAAACTATGTTTAGAATATTTTTGTAGTGCAAGTGATCACATATATGGTAATTTTCCCATGTTTTAACTTTTTAACTCATCTATCCTAAGAGTAAACAACAGCATTTTTTGTAAATTATACTTGCAGTATCACTAATGGTTACACAAATGGGTAATACACAGCTCTGTTATAGCAGCAAGTAACAGAATACTCTGAATTATAACTTTCCAATGCAGTTTAAGGGCTAGAGCTCTGTAGTCTATCTAGTAACATTCCATCTACTCATAGTCCCCTTTTTCCCATTTATGCACATGGGATCAGGGTGTCACATCAACAATGACCATCATCTAGATCAAATGTTCTCACCACCTAGTGACTAGCCCTGCCATGGCTGTTCTTCTGTCCCTCACCCTCGCTCACACACTCATACTTACAGCCAGTTTACATTGTCCGACCTACCTATTACATGTCTTTCTAGCAGCACTGCACACCACAAACTCTAAAACTTTAATCTGGTTCTGTCATGCTCAGTGTCTAAAGTACCAAGCATCACTTCTGATTGAGGCTTTTCTCGTAATGTTTTCATTTGGGGAGAACTGCAACTTTATCATATATTAACCAGGCTGTATCTCAAGTGAATGCTAATTATTTAAGTGATACGTCTTTGTGCAGCACACACATTTTACCACTTGCTCTCCTGTGTTTGGGATAAGTGAAAGCCTTGCCTTGGCATACATGTAGTAGCATAAAGTAGCAGAATGGATGTTTTCTCACAGTACCATGCAGTGTTTTCCTCCTTGCTAAGGATGGGTACAGTTTAACTGTCTTTGTATTTTATATATGGATTAACGTCCTGATGCTGTACAAGCTGTTAGACTACTATAAGCATTCCTTCCAAGCCCCAGGCCACACAGACTGAGTAGAACACTGTCTTGGCCAGTTGATGAGTAAATATCACGCCAGCCATACAAGTCCACAACACTGCTGGGCAAACACATTTTTACATTTTAATAAAACATGACTGTAAGTACAGATACAAATGACCAGGCCAGTGAAAAAGTGTAAAATCAGTTAATTTTATAATATACCTATGACTGATATTTGTCTCTTAGTGCCGTGGCTATTTTATTTCAAGAGAACAAACAGAAGCATTAAAAGACAAAATGTAAATAAAACAGATTAAAATGAACTAGTCAACTTGTGCCAGCAATGAATAATTAATTATGCTTTAATAAATTCTAGCTTCAAATGTTTTTTTTAGCTGTTTCACCAATATAATACATCTTGCAAGAACATCTTATGGTATATACTACATAGGAGGAATCACAGCCATTAACCTGAAATCTAATACCATTGAGTTTGGAAAATATTTTTGTTACCACACTGCATACTTTACAAGAACCACAATGCTATGTTTCCCCATGTGGATGTTGTCCTCATCAAACACTGACATTGGCCCTCCTAAACTATATTCATCCTATAACTCTTTATAAGCTCAAGCGAGTTAATCATTCCACTGCATCTGACCCACTGAAGATAAATCAGTGACAGTTAATTTTATAAAATCCATTTATCATTATTTCATTGTCAGCTTACTATAATATATAGTGCTCATATCAGTAAACAAGCAGATGCTCTAAGTCCATACTGTAAGCAAATTAAATTAGTAATAAAATAGTAATTCAGGTACTGAGCACAGTACCCAGCGAGCTCGGATTCCTCTCATTCATTTCAGTATAATTTCATTTGTTAGACAAAATAAAACTGCGCCACATAGTCCAGATTGAAGAAGTGTTAATACATGAAAGCTTATAATATTTGGTTTATTAATTTATTTACTAGTATAACCAAACAGTTTGATTTTAACTCAGGAAGCTGATTTATTTTATTCTGTTTATATGCTAATATCTTATGTGCTAGTTACATGCTTGTTATTTTGTTTATTTTAATTTCACGTGTTAATTTGGGGAAGTCATTTGTCTGTGAAAACCATTAGTAATTCTCCTGAGCCTTCTGAACTCAGAGTAATCTCTCTCCAGTAGTACCATCTCTCTCTCTCTCTCTCTCTCTCTCTCTCTCTCTCTCTCTTTCTCTCTGGTCTACTAAGTGAATTCAGTGTAACCTCCAATAGGACCCAGTATATATTTTGCAGGCCTGTTAAATGAATTCAGAATAATCTCCTGTAATACCCTGCATATATTATACAGTTCTACAAAGTGAATTCAGTTCAATTTCCAATGGTACACTGTATATATTGTACATGTTTATGGAGTGAATTCTCTATAATCTCTCTCCCTATAGATATATATATGTATATGTATAGGGTTCCTATTACTTGATCGAACATTTAGTTTAGCGAATACCTAAACGTCGATCTGGTAATAGCGAAAGCAAAAAACTGCGAATGGATGATTTAATGCAGGGAAAGAATTCCCTTGGCTGTTATGTGAATTATGCCCGTTTCTCCACTGTAGAGCGATCTCGGAGTTGGTATATTTAGTTAGGGGGTGGGGGGGTGAAGCCCCCACTTTATTCATTTCCTGCGTTAAATCGGCCATTTGCTGTTTAATTTTTTGATATTGCCAGGTTGATGTTTAGTATTCATTAACCTAAACTTTTGATCGGGTAATATGTGTGTGTGTGTGTGTGTGTGTGTGTGCGTGTGTGTGTATGTGTATCATATACAGGTCTACTAAGTGAATACCAATGGTACCCTATATATATATATATATATATATATATATATATATATATATATATATATACATATATATATATATATATATATATATATATATATATATATATATATATGAGTTCCCTTCAGAATCTTAAAATCCTAAAACTTCGAAATTCATATGATCGAGACAATAGAAATTCTGAACAGAGATCTGCATACAGTGCGGAACAGGAGATTTCTCTTTTCCTCGCTGTAATGTGATCTCAGAGTTGGTATTTTTAAGTTACCCCCCTGCAGAAACATTTAAAAATATGTTTTTTTTTATTTTGGATTTGTTTTGGAATCTTGATATTCTGAAATGCATGTGTTTGTGCATTTTTTGCATTGTGCAGCACCGCAGGGCTACAGTTAAATCATTCCAGGTGCCAGAAAGTGTGCTCTTCAAATTTTCCCTTAGAACTAGGTGGTTTCTCAGTAGTAGTACTAAAATCTGAACCCCTGTGACTAGCACTTGCTCTAGAATCTGCTGGAAAGCACTAGGAAGCCTGAAACTGATACAAGCATTCAACTCTCCTTGTCACTAAGGAGAAATTAATTGTAGGCACTAAACAGCCTAAAATTGCAAAGTACCTTGCAAAGGTAAGGGAAAACAGCTCTTGTACTTTACAAAAAAAGCACCTAAACAGGCATGTCCAAGAGTCAGCTTCCGGTGATTTCTACTGTCCACCTGGTGAATCTGGGCATACTAGGGCAATGCAGCAACTGCCTCATGTACACAGACAACCCTCTCCTCCTACCACCTGTGAGAGATGCACTTACATAGTCAAACTGGAAGCAAAGCTCTCTTCGGCCAAGATTGTGCTAGACAGTCAAGAGGAGAAGGTTAACACCTGCACTACACCTCAAACATCAACACCCACACATAGCAACACTAAACCCACATATGCAGAGGCCCTTAACATTAACCCACCCAAGCAACAAGGACCTCCGAGGCTGAAATGCAAACAAACACCAGTCACAACCAAAGTGACACATAACTCACAACACCAGTGTGCCACCCAACAACAGCCCCTAAGGCAAGATAATGTACCCAACACTTTAGTCATAGGTGACTCTATAGTAGTCAGGCACACTGATGTCCCACTCACCAGGCTGAACAAGGAGAACATTACAGTCAGCTGCATGTCGGGTGCCAGGATCCGCCACATAACACATGCACTCAAGTCACTCCACAACAAGTACAAATATGACTCTGTCATTGTCCATGTTGGAGTGAATGACTTGAGACGTACCTTCCTGGACTACATGAAAAGAGACATGGAAGAGCTCTTGGATCATGTGGCCCAGGCAGGTATGATCCTAGCCCTTTGTAGCATCCTGCCTTCACCCAGAATGATACCACAGTATAAGGACAAAATGATTGACTTCAACAATTGGCTAAGCTTCTGGTGTCATTCAAAGGGAATCCAGTATCTGTCTGTCTGCCTGGGAAGACATGATCGACAAACCACGATGCTTTGCCAGAGATGGTCTGCACCTGTCATCCATGGGATTCAGGTTACAGGCTAAAGCTCTTGCCACCCCTATAGTGCCTTTTTTAGGCAAGGTTCAAAGGACAAAACCACCACCGTAACAGATACAAGCATGCAAAATCTGAAAGTAATGCTACTCAATGCTAGAAGTCTAAACCTCAAAATGCACTCTCTCGAGGCACTCCTAAAAATGGAGAACATTGATATCTGTGCAGTAACTGAGTCCAGGTTCAAGGCTCCAAATAGCACCCCTGCAATACCAGGCTACAACTCTTACCACACTTTTTGGCCACAAAACCAAGACCGAAACACTAAAGGTTGAGGAGTGTCCATATTCACCAAGGATATTCACACCTCCAGACTAGTTGCCCAACACAATGCATCTGAAATATTCCAGGTGCAACTAACACTAGGTAAGACTGCAATCCAAATTGTAGCTTGCTACAGATCCCCCACCATGCCCCAAGATTCTCACTACACCTTTCTAAACATACTGGAAAATATTAAGATACAACCAAACACCCTAATACTGGGTGATTTCAACTACCCTGCCATTAACTGGGAAAACTACTCGGGTACCAACACCTTTTCCCAATGGTTCTTGGAATTCATAAATTCCAACGCCCTGGATCAACTAATCCATTTTCCCACCAGGGTCTCCAATATCCTAGACCTGGTCATTACTAACATGGGAGATAGATGCTCCACACCAGTGGTCACCCCCTCATTGGTTAGGTCTGACCATAAGCAAATCACCCTTGACATCCACATCCCACCCCAACCCCCCAGCAAGGAAACCTCCGTAAATAACTTCTCCAAAGCCAACTTCATGCTACTGAAGTCTGAAGTGACAAACTTCATGACACCCATGCAGACGGGATCTGAAAGTTCAACTGCTGAATCCTACACTAAGACACTGTATGAGCACATCCACTCGTGCATGAATTGTGCCATCCCAAATAGAACCAAGATGCTCTCTTCCAAAAAAAGGAAGCCAATCTGGTGGTCCCCTGCTATAAATAAACTATACAACAGAAGGAAGAAACTGTTGCAGAAAAGAGGAAAATCCCAGGATGCAAAAAACTCCCTCACCAGCCTCAGTAAGAAGCTGAGATCCCTCATAAAATCCTCAAAAGCTAGTTACAAAAATAAAATTGCCAAAGATTCCAAAGACAACCACAAGGCATTCTATAATTATGTCAATAATCTAAATGGCAATGCTCAGATCTGCTTTGAGCTACAACAGAATGGCATTAAATATACTGATCCCAAGGATATTGCCAATATCCTGGCAGATCGATTTAGTGCCAACTTCACCCCCCTCTCACCCCCTAAAGGGCCCATCTCAATACCAAAAGATTGCCAAATTCTGGTAATCATGGCCACACAAGTAGAAACCGCACTCTCCAAAGCTAAGAATACAGCATCCATGGGACCAGATGACAACTCAGGCTGTGTACTACATGAACTACAAAATGAACTGGCACCTCACCTAAGTGTCATGTTTAATCACAGCCTCACCTTAGGCTTCATGCCCACTGAGTGGCACACAGCTACAGTTATCCCACTCCACAAGGGGGGATCCACCTTGGATCCCAGGAACTACCGTCCCATCAGTCTGACGAGCCTGACCTGCAAGGCCATGGAACGCATTATCATGGAACTTATAAACAAAGACATTGGCGACCTTCAAACACTGTACCCCACCCAGTTTGGGTTCGTGAAGGGCCGATCTTGTCTCCTGAACCTGATTGACTTCTTTAAATCAGTCTCCAGAGCTGTGGACGAGGGTAAGGCAGTCCACACAGCCTATCTGGACCTCGCTAAGGCCTTCAACACCATCCCCCACTCTGGAATCATAGATAAACTTACTAAGTTGGGCATAAATCCCTACATCACTTGATGGGTTGCCAGCTGGCTTACTGTCAGAACCCAGACTGTAAAAGTAGCCGACTCCAAATCCAGCTCCAGACAAGTGACAAGTGGAGTACCTCAGGGTTCAGTCCTGGGACCACTGTTGTTTGGCATCTACTTCTCTGAAGTACAAGCCAACACTAAGGGACTCTGGCTAACAAAGTTTGCAGATGACTGCAAACTGGGAGCCATTATTGAATTCCCAAATGATGTGGATATTCTGCAAAAGGGCCTTAGAGAAACAGATGCCTGGTGCCAGAGCCATGGGCTCAAGCTTAATGCTAAGAAATGTATAGTTATCCCCTTTGGAAAAAAACATGTACCCATGAATTACCACAAAGGTGGCAGTACACTAAACATCGAAAGTGTGATGAGAGACTTAGGGACACAGGTGGACAGTGGTCTCACCTTCGATAACCACATCTCCACAACAGTCAGGAAATCCTTCTATGTGGCACACCTCATCACTAAGGGCTTTTCATCCAGAAAAAAGGAGGTCATTGTCCCACTGTACTCATCCCTCATTAGACCTATTATAGAGTATAACGCCCCATTTAGTATGTACCTCACAAGACATCTGCAACAGATGGAAAGGCCGCAGAAATACCTCACTAAAAGAATCACAGGCCTAAAGCAGATGCCATATGCTGACCATCTAAAAAACTTCAGCTATACTCTGTGGCATATCGTCTACTCAGAGGCGATCTCTGCTTAACACACAAGGCCATGTCAAACCCTGAGCTGTTGGACATGCTCCACTTAAAGAAATTCCAATCCCTCAGAACTACATGCTCCAGGGAGCTAAACCTTGCCATCACAATGAACAAAACATGCTGGAGGGATAGGTTTCTGTCCCAGAGACTCCCCATACTCTGGAATAGACTGCTTGTACATGTCAAGCAGAGCGCCTCCTTGGCCCTCTTCAAAAGGAACCTTGATGATTGGATGGGAAATAGGAAATTCACCCCGGGGATCATGTCAGTCACCCTGCTAGACAGGGGTCCAGGGAAGTAAATATCATGGGAAGAAATATACAGGGAATTGTTGTGGCTATGCTTGTATAGGCCCTAGGTCCGATAGCCTAGTACCACCTATGAACCTATATGGTCTCGAGCATATGAAATTTGATATTTTCAGAAATTCGGGATTCTGAAGTGAATATATATATATATATATATATATATATATATATATATATATATGTGTGTGTATATATATATACATATATATATATATATATATATATATCTATATATATATATATATATATATATATATATATATATATATATATATATATATATATATATATATATATATATATATATATATATATATATATATATATATATATATGCATATATAATTTATTTATTTATTTTTATTTTACATTTGTTGACCGGGATAGTCCGACTGGATATATGTCCATTTTCAGCGGAGGCCTGGGGAGAAAAGCTCCAAGATGATAATACACACTGAACATTTAGAAAATGTTAGTTTCAAGCAGATTGCAGTCATAAGCAATACCAGCATTTAGCACATATAGTACTAACTTATTATAAAACACTTTACAAAACATAATATTATTTTCAAAGTTATGTATAATAACATTACATTCAGGTTTAAGACACATTGAGCAGCAGTTATACAAATGACCCTTCCTGAAATGGTGTGGTAGAAAAAAGTTAGAAGTAGTTGAAGGTAAGGCACCTAAGTAATAGAGAGGTTACTAATCGGGGTTAGTGCAAGGACATAACCAATGAGTTTTGAAATATTTCTTGAGTTTGTTTATAAATCGAGTTAGTGAGGGTTCTAGGGTAAAGTCAGCAGGGAGTCTGTTCCATGTTTTTCCAACAGAGTTGGCAAATAGAGAGTCCCCAGCTGAGTAGTTGGATTTGTATGTTTGAACTAGGAGTATAGTGGATGATCGCAGTGACTGGGTGATGGTGTAGCGGCTGATAATATTTTTTAGTGCAAGTATATTTTCTGGTTGGTAAATGATTTTATGTGCCATTATTAGCTGGTTGAACTGCAGTAGGCTAGGCAGTTCAAGCCATCCTAGACAATTTAGGTTGTGACAGTGGTGTGTCCAGTAGGCTGTGCCAGTAGCAAATCTGGCAATGTGGTTATAGCAGGATGACAGTTTATTAAGATCTGTTTTGTTTAAGTTGGAGAATAAAGGTGAGTCACAGAGAAGAGTTGATAGTAGATGGGAACGGGCAATTGCAGTTCTAGCAAGTGGGATAAGAAAAGGTTTGATTCTGTAAAGAGAGCCAAGTATTTTATTAACGGTTTTGATAGTTTGATTGATATGCACATCAGACTTCAGGTTGTTATCAACTATGACACCCAGTAGTTTAGTTTGCGCTTCTGGGGAGATGATAGTGCCATTGTTAGCGGTTATGTTGAAGGATGGCAGGGGGGATGTTCTTCATGTTTCACTGTTGCAGTCATTACATTTGGGTAATCTGCTGGCAGGTTGCCCTCATTCGGCCTGATTAACAAAGTCTTGGGTCCTGCATCGGTTGCTGTCCCTTCTTCCATGATGTCAAGTCGTCAGGGGTATAAAACATGCAGCCAACACAATTACATCAGTCTTTCTTGCCGCGCGGTTCCCAAAGCAGAAGCAGTTCACAAGTGCCGGTAGGCCGACTCCTGAAATTTTCATTTTCGAGTTTCAGAACTGAAGTCTTCAACTAAAAGCTAAGTACCCTGTTGGGGAAACTTTTTCTTGCTCCTTACCAATGTCAGTAAAAGTTAATAATTGTTTACTTGTGTGAAGCAAATACCTCATAAGGATTTTCATTTGTACTGTATTCCTTGCCTAGGCCCTGACCACAATGTACCCTGCTGTCGGTACATTTTCGCTTCTAAATATTTCGGTTCTCGGTTTAATTTTCCAGAAATGATGTCGGTTAGTCATCCGACTATCGGAATATCAAAAAAACGCAAAGAAAAAGACAGAGACAGGCCATTGAGATCCAGAACTGCTGATGACGCTTCTCCTAAGCCAGTCGCCAGTTCGCCGGTACTTAGTAAGGTGCTTTTGCAGCCTCTGATACCCGCTACTTCTGATTCACAGGCCTTTACTGAGACCCATTCGGAGTCAGGTATGCTGCGAGATGCTTCACCTATGGAACCCGCGGATGTCTCTACCTTGGATGGGTCCAGAGCCGCTGTGCAGGCACCGGCTCCTGAGGGTGTATTCAGGCCTACAGACTTGCATATTAAACCAACACCACCTTCAATATTAAGGCCAAAATCTTGATCTATGTCTAAAAAAAACGACGCCCAGGCCACATGTTCAGGCCCCTATGCCTAAAAAACAAATGATCAAAATGGCTGAAGATTTAATTACTCTAATCAGGTGTAGTCAACCCCCCCCAACCCCCCCCCCCCCATTTAGGAGGCCTGGGGCTGAACTTGACTATGAATCTTCTGAACAGGGCTCTGTTTCTTCTGACTCTTGTAATGAACTGGATTTGTCCAGACCTACTTATGAGGACTCTGATGCAGAGGATTCCATTCCTTCTGCCTTTCCCCCTGAGGATTTTCTTTTGTGTAAACTTTACATACCTTAAGGGAGCATTTCCACTGGGAAAGTCAGGATTTTTCTGAATCCAAAAAGAGGCTTAGGGATTTCCTTTTTCTTCCTCAGCATAGGCCTTTGGCTATACCTCCTGTACTAGACATTGTTGATGATGTATTTTCAGAATCCAGTATGGCCCCTGATTCACTGCCTCCGGCCCCTTGTAAACCAGACAGATACTACAGGGTTCCTGACTCCCACAAATTCCTTTTCAAAAATCCTGTTGCGGACCCTGCAAACATTTCTCAGGGGCCCAAGGGCATTAAGGCTTTTACTGCTAAAAATCCTACTCCTTCTGATAGAGACTCCAGGGTGCTGGATATATGGGGTAAAAAGGTTTATATTTCTACAACCTTGGCAATCAGGGCTTTAAACTGTCAATTCCATATGCTAAAATATCAATAGCATATCATGGGACTGCTTAAACAGAAAATGATGTTGATTTCTGACTGTGTGGAAATTAAGGATTTATTGCATTCAGCTGAACAAGTTGGAAAACATACTTTGCAATGTGGTTTTGATTCTTTGGAGGCCTCTTGCAGGGCTTCTGTTATTGGGTCTGTACTTAGAAGGCATGCTTGGTTTAAGGAGCAATCTCTGCCTGATCATGTTAAAGCAAAATTGTTGGATGCCCCTTTGCAGCAGGACCGTCTGTTTGGCAATAAGGCTGAAGAAGTTCTAAAAAAGATGGAAGATAAAGCTAAATCTACGCACACTGTGAAAGATTTCTTACAAGTACAACATTCAAGATTTAGTAGGCACTGACCTACTAAGAACTGGTCCTTTCCAGTTCCTTCCAGAGCCACTCAAGCCAAACCCAGATATTCCAAGAGCACCAGGTTTCAGTCCCAAGGGACTTTCAGAACTAAGCAATGGGGTGCCTCCGCTTCCAAATCTGGAAATAACAAGACACCACCCTATGATAAACAGTCTCAATGACTTCCCTTTATAATTACCAAGCACTTATCTCTTAGCTGCCCCTTTGGGGGGAAAACTGGCTCTTCATGCAAAAAACTGGCATCTTATAACCCAGGACGAATATAGTGTCCCAGGGATGCAGATTTCATTTCCACAAGTTGCCAACTCCAAGCGGATGGCCAGCCCTGCCCCCAAATCAGTGGACAGAGGCTCAGAAACAAGTACTTTCCCTCCTAAATATGGGGGCAATTCAACTAGTACCAGCCTAAATATGGGGGCAATTCAACTAGTACCAGAAGAGGAAAAGGGACAAGGTTTCTATTCCAGACTTTTTCTGGTACCCAGAAAAGACAAATCATGGTGTCCAGTCCTGGACCTGTCTATTCTAAACACCTTTCTGGACATTCCAAAATTCAAGATGCTGACTCTTCACCAGTTACTTCCTATGCTAGGCAAAGATGCCTGGTTGGCAACTCTAGATTTAAAAGAGGCTTACCTGCATATCCCAGTCAGGGAATCTTGCAGAAGATACCTATGCTTCAAAGCAGGCTACTTGCATTATCAGTTCTCTGCACTGCCCTTTGGCTTATTTACTCCACGCAGGGTATTTACAAAGTGCCTGGCGCCAGTAATTGCATTCTGCAGGCAAAGAAATATTCAAATATATCCATACCTGGATGATTGTCTAATTCAGGCAGAAAACCAGGCCACTCTTCTAAAACATCTGGTGTTTGTAAAAAGGGTTCTAACTTGTCTAGGGTACACCATAAACAAAAAGAAATCACAACTGGTACCCTCTCAAAAAATTACATTCCTGGGTGCAAGCTTGAATACAACTGCCCAGATGGCTTTCCTTATGCCAGAAAAGCAAATTCATTTGGTGACTTACTTCAAACAGGTGGCCACAAAAACCCTGCTATCTGCATGACAAATACTGTAAGCCTTGGGGTTCATGGCCTCATGCCTTCTTCTAATTCCATATGCAAGACTGGATATGAGGAAACTTCAGTGGTACTTAAAAAGTTTATGGAGTCAACATTGTCACAGCCTGGAAATGATGATTCCTATCATACCTTGCCTGCACCTCGAGTTCCTATGGTGGGCAGAGGCCTGTCACCAAAACAAGGGACTGCCATTCACACCACCCCCTGCCACCCAAACCCTAACTACAGATGCATCAGACTACGCATGGGGGGCTCATCTGGCAGGGAAGTGCATTCAGGGCAAATGGAGCCCAAATCAAATGCACCTTCATATCAATCAAAAAGAAATGCTAGCTGTACAGAATGCACTGACAGCCTTCAAGGACTACCTTCATCCAGGATAACTAACGGTAAAGACGGACAACACCACGGTTATGTGGTACATAAACAAGCAGGGGGGTACACATTCCTACCCCCTCTGCAGACTAGCCATGGCATTGTGGAACATGGCCTTAAGCTACCAAGTACAACAACAAGCTCAATTCCTGCCAGGAAAGTTGAATATTCTGGCAGACGAACTAAGCAGAAATCTCATGGACCCACACAAATGGAAACTGGAACCACGGATTTTCAACATGTTGACATGCAAATGGGGGAGCCCAGACATAGATCTTTTGCCTCAACCCAGAACTACCAGTAGGACAAATTTTGCAGAAGAACTTCTCACAAAAAAGCCTGGAAAGTGGATGCTCTGTCCTTCAGCTGGAAAAACCTATCAGTCTATGCCTTTCCCCCTCTGCCTCTGCTCTCCAAAGTTCTACTAAAAGTCAAACAAGACAAACCAAAAATGATTTTGATTGCTCCAGACTGGCCTCGCCAACACTGGTACCCACTCCTATGCAGTCTGTCACAAATTTCTCCATGGCACCTGCCTCAGACACCTTCCTTACTGTCTCAGCAAGAGAACCAAATTCTGCACCCTCAGCTCCAAGCATTGAATCGTGCATCTTGGCTAATCATTTAAATTCCCCCTTAGCATCCCTCAGCAAATCTGTGATGGATGTCATTTTGGAGGCTAGAAGATCTAGTACTAGAAAATCCTATGCTGACAAATGGAAAATATTCTGTGCCTGGAATCAATCTCAAGGGATGAGCACAGCAGCACCCAATTTACCTCAGATTTTGCAATAATTAACTGAGATGCAACAAGGGCCTGTCTTTTTCTTCCATAAAAATCCATGCCTCAGCCATTTAAGCTCATTACAACACAGACCCCTCCCTCTTCTCTCATCCTCTGCTAAAGCAGTTTCTCAGAGGGGCCAAAAACGTGAGACCTCCCAGGAGAGCTCCAACCCCTGCCTGGGACCTTAATTTTGTATTGGAGAAACTCACTCTACCTCCTTTTGAGCCAGCTGCTACTGCAGACTTAAAATTCCTTTCCTGGAAAACAGTCTTCCTTTTAGCAATCACTTCAGCTAGAAGGATCTCTGAATTACAGGCCCTTATGGCAGTGGAGCCTTTCATCATCTTTCATGCGGACAGGGTGTCACTCAGGACCAATCCATCCTTCATACCCAAGGTGGTATCCAGTGTGGCTCTTAATCAGTCCATTCATTTGCCAGCTTTTTTTCCCAATCTACAGAACAAGGGGGAGCGGATTCTGCATTCATTGGATGTACACAGACAGCTTAGATTTTACTTGGACAGGACTAAATCTCAAAGAAAATCTGAACAACTGCTGGTAGCATTTGCTGCAGGGGCAGAGGGAAATGCTATTTCAAAGCAAACCATTTCTAAATGGATAAGCCATTGTATTAATTTCTGCTATAAGCACCATGGAAAACCTATCCCTCAGGGGATCAGATCCCATTCCACCAGGGCTGCATCTACTTCCACAGCCTTTCTCAGAGGTGTTCCTACCAGGGATATTCTAGAAGCTGCTACCTGGAGTTCAGTTCATACCTTCACCAAGCATTATCACTTACCAATTTTCTCTAAATCCAGAGCTGGCTTTGCCACTGCTGTTCTGCAGGGCCTTATACCGGTCCTAATGCTGTATAAATCCAACCTCCCAACCATAGCTTTGGGAATCTACCGAAATGTAATGACTGCAACAGTGAAACACGTAGAACATAGTACAGATGTGTACACTTACCATAAATGTAGATGTTCAAGTGTATTCACTGTTGCAGTCCAGGTTACCCTCCCTCCAGCCCCCTGTTTTTCTCTTACTATGCCTCTTTTCTTTTACTATACTTAAAAGCCTTTTTGGTGTATTTGCTTTTGTTTGGAGGTATATATTTTTGTGTTTTTAATTATTTATATATTTTGCTCCCCATTTGGGAGGCACCTGACATCTGGGGCAAGAAAAACTGATGTAATGGCGTTGGCTGCATGTTTTATACCCCTGATGACCTGACGTCATGGAAGAAGGGACAGCATCCGATGCAGGACCCAAGACTTTGTTAATCATACCGACTGAGGGCAACCTGCCAGCAGATTACCCAAATGTAATGACTGCAACACTGAATGCACTCAAACATCTACATTTATGGTAAGTGTACACAACTGTACTTCCTGCATGTGGGGGAGAAGAGGAGCAGCTTAGTTTTGTTGGGGTTTAGGATTAGATGTTGATTGGAGAGCCATTGTTCCACTGTATTAAATGTATTTTGGGTTAATGTGAATAAAGTAGCTGGTGAGGTGTCAGAACAAATCAAGGTGGGGTCATCCACATATTGAATGCAGGTAGCATCTGGGATAACTGAATGAACGTTGTTGATAAAGATGGAGAAAAGAATGGATCCTAGTATCGAGCCTTGGGGAAATCCTAATGTGATGGGTAGGTGACATGATAGCTTGTCCTGCCATAGAACTGCCTGTTGCCTGCTCTGCAGGTAGGATTGAAACCACTGGAGTGCATGGTTGTTTAAGGAGAAGGCCTTCCAGGTATTTATAAGCATTTTGTGCTCAACCATGTCAAAAGCCTTGGATAGATCTAGAAAGAGTGCTGAGGATAGTTTGTTATTATTGTGGTTGTGGTTAATGACATTAGAGAAAGAGAGGAGGGCAGAAGTAATACTGTGATGTGGCTTAAAGCCATGCTGAAATTTGGACAACAGCTTGTTTTGTGTGCGGTAGTGCATGAGCTGTATGTGTACACACTTCTCCATAATTTTAGCTAGAGGTGAAAGAATAGCTATGGGTCTAAAGTTTTACAGTTCAGTGGAACTGCCTCCTTTATGAAGAGGTATGACATGGGAGATTTTCCATATAGTGGGTAGAGTAGCTTCAGATATAGCTCTGTTGATCAAGATTGAGATGGGGTATGCTATGGTGTCAGCAGCCTTTTGCAGATAGTCTGCTGGGAGGAGGTCGGCAGCCAGGGTGGTGGGTCTTAGTTTCATAAGTAGGGCATGAATAAATTGAGTAGGAACAGGTTGGAAGGTAAAGTATGTTTGGGTACTGGGTGTGGCTGCATTAGAATTAGAGCCATTGGGAGAGAGTTGGGTGGCTAGAGACTAAATAGTCTCTGTGAAGAAGCTGTTGAAATTATTAGCAATGTCTTCTGGGGATTTTAGTTGGGAAGCTTAGGGAGGGTGGAGTGATGGTTTGGCCTGGGTGGAGTAGTTTGTTTATTCCTGCCCAGAACTTTTGAGGTTTGCTTTGGTGTTTTTGCAGTATATGGTAGTAGCAGTTCTTTTTGTTTAAGGTTATGTTTTTTTTTTTGGTGTCATTCCTTAGCTGTCTGAATCTTAGTGATCAAGTTGGGCTTTTGTTTTTCGGTAGGTGGCCCATGCTTTTGTTTCTGAGTGAAATGTTGGTTTTGGTATCTTTAGAAACCCATGGTGCAATATTAACTTTGGTTCTAACAGAGTGGCTGGGAGCGTGGGAGTTAAGAATAGCAAGGAATTTGGTGTTAAAGTATGCTACTGTTTCATCTAGGGGAGACTTTGTAGTACTGACCAGTTGCATGCCTTAAGTTCATTTTGAAACGTGGTGAGAATAAAATTCTTGTTGCTTCTTAGTGTTCTACAGGTGGGTTGGTATGAGTATTCTACTTTGTGCTTGATTACATAGGTGAAACAGTGGTCACTTACGTCATCAGGCAAAGTGCCTGATTTATAGGATTGAAGATAGGTATTGATGAGTATCCAGTCTAGGGTACCTTCCTTGTTATTGGGTTTTCTTGTCCTGGTAGGGGAGGTTATAATTTGAGTAAATCCATAGAGGTTTATGTGGGTTGTGGGGGTTTCACAAGAGCAAGTGTTCCAGTCATTGTTGAAATCCCCAAGAGCAATTGTTTCTTGGGGGTAGTTGTTGGATAACCAATGTAAGAAGTCTTCTAAGGTTTCTGTGTTCCTCCCTGGGGGAATGTAAACACAGACAATGTTTACATTTTTGTTTTCATTGATTTGTAGTTTTGAGATAAGAATTTCAGCATTATTGAACTGGGGTGGTTGATGGGTGTCTATGCTGACAGGGTAGAATTGTAAAGTATGGCTACCCTACCACCCTTTCTGGTGGTATGGTCTAGTTGAAACATATTGCACCCTGGTGGCAGAATCCCATGGTCCTTGGTGGCAGGCTTTAGCCATGTTTCTGTTAGGCATAATATATCTGGGGAATGAACAGCTAAGAGGGCATGCAGGTGCTGAGTTTTGTTATTTATGCTCCTAATGTTTAGATGGCAGGCCAGCAGTGAGTTAGGAGGTCTATTTGTTGTAGCTATGGTGGTAGGGGATTATAGGAGGGGGATTAGGGTCAACAGGTGGGGATGGACCAGGGTTTGGGTGGATGTCGCCATCCTTTGTGAGGTTGCATCGTATCCTGAGTAGGAGTTTTAAGATTTTGAATAAAGTTTTGTAATAGTGTCTAGATTTAGGACTAATGTAACTAAGTCTAGTAAGATGATAGTATTTAGGGATTAAGGAGGTAAGCATGAGGAAGGTGAGTAAGGGTGCATTATTATCTGTTGTAGATGGGATGGATGTTTGGAATTTAGGGTAGTGGAAACCTGGGTGACCCTGACACTTGTAGCCGGTTAGGAGATATGGGATGAGTAACAGGGGTAGAAATAGAGTTACTAAGACTATTTTGGGTGATAGCATACCTAGTGAATGAGACTTGAAACTTAGGCAAAAGGAATAGAGTTAAATGACTGGTAGTATCAGGTTGAGGGTGGTGCTGTTGAGTGAGAAGTTGGTACTGATTGGTTTAAAAAAGTGGGGTGTGGTCTAGTACCAATAAATGTAGCAGCACCAGGGGTGGGAGGAATTTGGGGGCAGGGTGAGGTGCGAAGCGAGCCTGAGCAAAGCGAGCCCAAGTGGAGCAGGGATAAACCAATACCTGTACTAAGTTGTAGCAGTTTAACCTGTTTGAGGAAAAAGGGGGGTGGGGGAAAAGAGAAGGCAATAGGAGTGGTTAGAGGGAGACCTTGATTGACTCAAGCCACCACACCAGAGGTAAGGTGAATGTAAGGGCCTAAAATCTGCACTCAGCACTTTAATGTTTCTTGCACTCAGCACTTTAATTTTACTTATGTTTAGCAGGACAGACAGAGCAACAGTATACAATTTTGAGGATTTTTACAAGGGTTACTTGTTCAAATGTCAGACAAATAAGTAAAACTTTCAACATGAATCTATGTCTAAGTGTTAGAAAGCCAGAAAGATACAAGGTATAACTGTAAAAATAAGGGTCAGAGAGACAAATGTAAGAGTCAGTGTACTTTTAGTTACAAGGGAAGGAGGCAAACACTCAAGTAGAAAAGAGTCCTATGGCTGACCAAAATGGTGAATTGCTTAATTACACAGCACTGTAAGAGAAAACTTAACAAATGCTTTTTATATATGTAACCTACTCTGATAAATTGCTGGGAGAAACAGTTTTTCTTCTGGTGGCCAGTTGCAGTCCTGTAGACACTGTTATGCAGGAGTTGCAGAATGCTAGTGTGGGTAAATGTAGAGTTCAATCTGATTAATTGCTGGGAAAAACAGTTTTTGTTGTGGTGGCCAATTGCCATCCTGTAGACATTGTTATGCATATATATATATATATATATATATATCTCTATATATATATATACATATATATATATATATATATATATATATATATATATATATAGATCCCTATCAGATCGCTGAAATTTCAAAATTCCAAAGACCATATGGCCAAGAACATATGTCCGAAGTTTTGAAATTCCGAAAAAAAACAAAACAAAAAAAAAAAAACAAGAAAATAAAACAAAACAACTGACCGGTACGTTTTTGCAGGGGGGTAAGCCTCCCCTGCACCCCCCACACCCATTGCTACTTAAACATAATAACTTCGAGATCACACTGCAGTGAGGAAAACAGCAAATCCCAGGTTCTGCACTATACAGCGATCCCAATAGACACTTTTCAACTTCGGAGATGTGGTCGCGGCCATATGATCTTCGGAGTTTTGAAATTTCTGCAATCTGTTAGGGAACTATATATATATATATATATATATATATATATATATATATATATATATATATATATATATACATATATGTGTGTGTGTGTGTGTGTGTGTGTGTGTGTATCAATATATCTATTTATATATATATATATATATATATATATATATATATATATATATATATATATATATATGTGTGTGTGTGTGTTAGTATATATTATACAGGTCTGCTAAGTGAATTCAGTGCACTCTCCAATAGTACCCTGTATATATTATACATGCTTATGGAGTGAATTCTCTATAATCTTTAGTAATACCACACACCTCCTGCAAATTATAAATACCAACTCAGTTTAGTACTTCGATGTGGAAAAGGGCAAATTCCTTCATCTGTAGTGTACCACTATCTTAGTACAAAGGCCTTGCATTTTCAGAAGGTTGATTTGGTCTTGACCATATGACATTTGACTTTCTGAACACTCAATAATCTGATATAAACCCATATTATAAATGTCTATGAAGTGAATTCAGTGTAATCTTGAATAGTACCCTGTACATATTATACAGCTCTATGACTGAATTCAGTGTAATCTCCAGTAGCACTATGTAAATATTATATAGGTCTACAAAGTGAATTCAGGGTAATCTTATATAGTAATATATATGTATATGTATTATACAGGTCTACAAAGTGAATTCAGGGTAATCTTATATAGTAATATATATGTATATGTATTATACAGGTCTACAAAGTGAATTCAGGGTAATCTTATATAGTTATATATATGTATATGTATTATACAGGTCTACAAAGTGAATTCAGGGTAATCTTATATAGTTATATATATGTATATGTATTATACAGGTCTACAAAGTGACTGTACTGTAATCTTCAGTAGTACCCTCTGTACAGGTCTATAAAGTGAATTCAGTGTGATCTCCAATAATACTCTCTATATATTGTACAGTCCTACTAAGTGAATTCAATATATGATATAGCTATACTTAGTTTCTTCTTTGTGCTATACATGGAAAGTTGCATGTGACTCTTAATTTTCACTTGCCCTCATTCCTGTCCCCAACATCACTTTCTTAATTAGTTGCAGCTAATCACATCAACACCACATGATCCTTATTCCTCATTCTAACCTCAGCCGATGATTACACCATGAAGTTCTGCTCCCACTTTCAAAACTGTATAGATATGGCAGTCACACTTTAATTAAATATAATGGGAAATTAAAAAAATATAACTTATAGGTTATAGATTCATAGGTTTTTACTAAACTAACAATCACAAGGGTCTTTTTAAGCCTTTTTAAGCCTAGCAATGCATCCCAAATCACTGATACCCTTGATATGTGTAATCAGGGACTTAGGAGATAAAACATTTACAAGCAGGGGCCTGGGAGAGGAACCATTATTGGTTGCCTGTGTCCAAAACTAGGGATGAATTAACTTTTCCCCATGCAATTGTTGAAGTTAAACTTGAATTGGGTTAGGGAAGAACTCTGCTTCACATGGGTTCCAGAAAAAGAGCGGTCTTTGGGATACGTACCTGCCTTTTCAGTAGGTCCTATTTATATCACAGGTGAGGTTTAAGTCTTTAGAATGGGTACTTCTGGTGCAGGAGGTCCATTAAAGTAGGGTCTGACAATGCTCTGTATGCCAGGCATAGACCTCCCCAGCAGGCTATAGAAGATAGAATACAGGGATAGGGCCTTGAGTTGATCTACATAAGGACGTATTCTTTTAGTGAGGAACCTCTGTGGATGTTCCAATTGTAGAATATGCCTGGTTAGATACATACCAAAGGAGGCATTGTACTCAATGATAGATCTGATGTATGCCAAATACAGTGGAACAATTACTTCCTTGGACTTAGATGCCATAACTTTGTTTATAAGTTGCACGACATAGAATGATTTCTTCACTACCGTAGACATGTGATGGTCAAAGGCTACATTACTGTCTATCTGTGCCCCAAAGTCTCTGACTACTGGATCATCTTTAAGCGGTGTGGTGTAGATATGATAGTTACCAGGGGCGGATTACTTCTATAATGATACTGTTATGTATTTCTTGGCATTTAGTTTTAGTCCCTAGCTGTGACACCAGTTTGTGTCAGCCCTTCCTGGAGAACATTTGTGTTGGTGTGGGATTCAGTGACAGCTCCTTATTTGCAATCATCTGCAAATTTAGTTAGCCAGAAGCTGTCATCATTGGCCTTGACTTCAGAGAAGTAAATGCCAAAAAGGAGTGATCCCAAGACCAATTCCTGAGAGACTCCACTTGTGACTGGCCACTTTGTAGACGTGGACTCCCCAGTTCTATCTTCCTGTGTCCTGTCTGTGAGCCAGTTGGCTATCTACCAGGTGACATACAGGTTTTTACCTAACCTCTTGAGTTTGTCAACAATGCCTGAGTGGGGTATTTGCCAAATGACTTGGTCAGGTCAAGGTAGGCAGTGTGAGCCATTCTGCCCTCATCCATTGCTTTGGTGACCTTCTCAAAGAAATCCACCAGGTTGAGTAGGCATGATCTGTCCTTGACAAAACTAAACTCAGTTGGGTCCAGTGTCTGGAGGTTTGCTATATCATTATTGATCATTTCATTGATAATTCTTTCCATGGCTTTACATATGAGACCAGCGAGACTTATGGGTCTGTAGTTTCCAGGGTCTGCAGATGGCCCACCTTTCTGCAGAGGGATGACTGTTGCTGTTCTCCATTTATGAGGCACAAAGCCTGTTTGGAGGCTAAAGTTAAGTAGCAATTCCAGACAGCCTGATAGGTCATGTTTCATGCTTCATAGAAGGCATCCTGGGTTATTGTCTGGGCCCATTGATGCAGTGTTCTTGGCCTTAGAAAGAGCATTAAGGATTTGCTCCTTTGTGATAGCAGGAGAGATATATTTGATAGTATTTTTCTGAGGGAAAGTTTAGGGGGAGAGAGTGGTAAAGTTGGAGTTGAATTTGTGAGCCAGTAGCTTTGCTATCTCCTCTGGTTCAGTATAGGTGGCTCAATTTACAATGAACCCTTCACACAATTGCGTATTGCCTTTGAGGC
Organism: Protopterus annectens; assembly: GCF_019279795.1. Lineage (NCBI taxonomy): Eukaryota > Metazoa > Chordata > Ceratodontiformes > Protopteridae > Protopterus > Protopterus annectens. Next base: position 1,135,376,634 of record NC_056727.1, on the reverse strand, counting down.
TGGAGACATAGCTAAAGAATGATTTGTGGTTGTCCTTAGCCTGGAAGGTGAAAAATTACCTCACATTTGGCTTTGGTAGACTTTATTTGTCCTCTGAGTTGGTGGTCCACCAGTGTAAGTAGTGTATAATAAAAGAAACAAATCTTCTAAAGACCTATAACAAATATAAATATAGTCACATCAAAGATTCTATCAGAAATAGCAACAAAAAAAAAACTAAAAATAACCTTTAGCAAGATTGAAGAAAATATGAAATTAAGCTAGCATTTAAAGCACAATATTACTATAAATCATTTTATAATTATGCCATGAAATTAAGAAATAACCCTGCAGTGTTCTGAACTAATCTAAAATGTCTTCACCTAATGTCACAGTTAATGTACTTGCAGATAAATTTAGTGCAAACTTTATTCCAGAAACAGTCAGCAAAAATTTATATATTCTTACTTGGAACATGCTCTGTGTTTCCAAAAACTAAAAATACCCAATTGCATGGGTCCAGCGAATTGTCCAGTATGTCTAGTAAATAGGATTAAACATGCCCTCACTGAATCCATCATGAAATTGGTTAACTTAAGCTTAACCACAAGCTCTGTCCTTGAAGTATGGAAATGGCTACTATGATGCCCCTTCATTAAGGAAGCAAGTTCAGCAGATCTTGGGAACTATAGACCCATAAGTCTAACCAAACTAATTTGCAAAGCCATGGAATGTATCATATCTTACTTCATTAACTATGATACAAAAACCTGTTAGCAATGACTGTAAGCGTAGGGGTCAATATCTGTTCTCCCTGGAGATTTACCTACAGCAGAAATAATCCTTAAAGACCAGTGAAAAAAGGTTAAAATTAAATACAAAAGAATGCAGTATTGCCACATCTAGTAAACAACATAACAAGTGTCCCACTCCAATCAGGTACAGTTGTTAAGCACCTTGGTCAATAACTTCTTCTGATATGATCGGAATATCCATGTCAAAAGATGCAATTGTTCTGCTGTACTCAGCTCTGATTACACCACTATAATGTACAATGTTCCTTTCAGCATGTCCAGTACACAGCTAGAAAAACTCAGAGACTTCTAACATAAAAGAAAAGCTGTCTAAATATCCTTGGATACCAATACAGGTTCAAAGCTATGTTCTTATATACTGTTTCTCACAGACTTCTTCCTGTAAATCTATGTTGTGCATTCTGTGTTTTTAAGGACACAAGATCTGTTCTCGCCATGCAAAACAAACAGCTTTACAAATACTAGAACTAGGGACTTAAATTCACTAACATATAAATAAAGCACTCTGGAAGGGCAGGTTTGTTACCCAATGTTTACCTCATCTGTGGAACAAATCAGCCTTATATGCAAAACAGTGATATGTTCACATCCTTCAAGATATGACTTGATGATTGGATGGGCATTCACAAATTTGTTCCTAGCCCAACCTGCTTTCCTCTTTTAGAAGCAGAGAGTGCATCACGAAGGTGGGTATTGGCAAGGTATGAATGGTCTCTCAACTTACTTGACTTGTAATTCTTAGAGTCTTGCAACCTATTTCCATTGTTCATATTTCCTTTCCATCTTAAAGATGCAAGTATAACTAGAAAAATGGAGATGCATAGCCTTAAATATACTAATGCCTATTAAATATACTAATGCCTATCTGTAGGAATTTGCATATCATGTGGAATACATTCCTCCTATAAGCAGTTTGCAAAAAACACTGCATGGTGGCTAGAATCTCATCAGAAGAGTTTCTGATATTTCTTGTGGAGTTTGATAAATATATACAGTATAATGCTTCTAGTATGTGTTTTGGTATAGCTGCCGAGTTGTTAAATTGTGGAAGCATACCAGCTGCATGGAACAGTGGCAAATATTTTCTTATTAGGATGCTGCACAATAATCCCCTTTTTGTATGCCACTCTGGAAATGGACAGGTATGAAGTGCAGGACAATTTAATAGCTTCTTTGGGTGTAAAGGCCTGTGAGGTAAGAGCATTTATTCTTATTATCAAAGAGACATTATATCTGAGACTGGTTTTAATGGGAAATTGTCTTGGAGTATATGAAAAAAGAAATACTGTAACCCATGCCATCTTTATGTGACAAAAGCATTCAACAGGGAAACAAAAAAGAACATTCATGTACAATTTTGAACAGAGGGAGAAAAAAAGACTTTGAAAGGACATTTGAAAACTTTATGTAAAAAAAGTACTGGAAATTGCAAAAGTTTATGACAAAAGGGGTTTATGGACTGGTGGCTGGGATTATAATATTTTGTTAAAAATAGAAAGAGAAAAATATATCTACACTAATCATGATTACATGGAGGGGGACAGGCGTGTTGTAACAACACACAAAGCTATTTTTGTGTGTGGAAAAGGACATTCGATAAATAACTGTGAGAAAAGAAAATGTTACATTTGTCAGGGAAAGGGACATGATGTAAAATTGTGAAATGAAATGTCATAAATAAATTGGACATTTATGGATGGATGGTAAAATAAAGGAGAAAAAGAAAGAGAAGCAATTGAACAAGGATAAGAAATTTTAGAAGTAGTAGAAATATAAGAAAAATTAGATGAGAAAAAAATCAGACATAGAAGAAGGTGCTGAAATAAATGAAGATATACACTGGGAGGTAGTAACTGAAAAAAAAGATTATATTGGTAAAAGGGTAAAAGACAGAAAAAGGAACATGTAAAGGGATAAGTACAAAAGAAAAAAATAAAGGACATGGATGAAAAAGAATATATACATCTAATTAATAGGGGTTGGTATAATGGTCAAAGTGTTTGACTTACAGACATAAGGTACAGTGTTTGATTCTCTCCTTTGAGAGGAAATTGGATAGGCTTAGAATGGCCTGTCAAGAAAGCCAGCCTAGTAATTAGCTATGAACTTATGAAACCATACTCAAAGGAAAAGGACAATTTTAGAGTGCTTTCTGTAAATGTGAATAGTAATAAGAATATAGTAAGAAGAATAGAGATTTTGGAGTGGTATAATATATGTGATGTAGATGTAATTATATTAGAAGATGAAATATTTTTAACAAATGAAGAAATATTACAACCAGAAGAACAATGGAGAGGAAAGATAATCTGGAATTTGGGAAAGGAGAGATGCTCTGGAATAGCCAAATTCTGTAGAATATAGTAAAGATATTAGATGTAACTTTAGCAAAAATGGGAAGATTAACTATTGTATGTTTGAAATAGAAAGAAAAAGTATGTGAATTATAACAGTACATGTTTTTACTAATTGTAAAGAAAGTTTATTTCATCAGATTTTAGTCTATATAGTGATAAATATGAATATTACAATAACAGAAAAAAATAATTGCGATTTATGAGGAAATTGTAAAAAGAAAATAAATGATATAAGAAAATTGTTAGACGTTATAAGATGAGGTAAGTTGAAACTTTGAGATAAATATTCATGGACTTACAAAAGGGGTATTGTAAAATGAAGAAGTTTATTTTATAGTGTATTTTATAGTTTATTTTATAGGGTTGGGATGGTGGCCTAATTGTTAAGGTGTTTGTCTTACAAACACAAGGTGCAGGGTTTGAGTCTCACAAGGGATAATTGGCTAGGCTTTAAATGGCTCACAGGAGAAGTTAGCCTAGTACTAATCTATGAACCTATGAACCTAAGTATCAGAAAGTTTAGTCATAGCAGAAGGGGAAGTATTTGAAACAGGATTTTCTGATCAATATGGCTATAGATAAAGGAAAACAAGGAACATGTAAAAAGGCAAATGAATAAAGGGACAAATGAGAAAACATGGAATGAAGAAAAAAGAGATTAGTAATACAGTTATAGAAAGATCATATTATTTTGAGAACATTTTATAAAAATTGGTCTGAATGGTAGACGATATTTAAGGCAAAATATAAAAATAAATGTTTTTTACAGTGGCAATATGATGTGAGAAATTTTGAGAAAGGAAAATATAAAAGAACATATAATGATGCATTGGAAGGTTTAGAACGTGATAGAAAGTACCTTGACAAAGAAAAGAATCACATGAAAGAAATCAAGCAAGAAAAAAAGAGAAGAAGTATCAATTTACGTAAACAGCTTAATAAAATAAGATGGTAGTGTAATGAGAGAAATAAAATATGTAAAAGAAGAAATAGAAAAACTCGGGCAAAGATTATGAGTAGTGTAGCACAATATGTACAAGAAATGTTTAAAGAAAAAAGATGGTACTGAAAAAAACATGGAAAGTAAAACATTTAACAGAAAAAGAGAATGAAGTGTTGGAAAGGGAGATTTATTTAAATGAGCTACATAAAGTATTAGGACAAATAAATACAGATTTGGCTGCAGGACTAGATGGCATTGGTTAGGAAATGTATAAAAACTTAAGAGATTTGGCAACAAAATATTTTTTAAAGATTCTGAATTAAATGTTAAATGAAGTTTTAATGTATAAAGAATTATATAGTGGAATACTTAAATTCATGTGGAAGAAGAAAGAAGACAACTAAAAAAGTGTAAACTGATAGTATTGAACAATGATCATTATAACAGCTTATGAAAATAAAACAAAAGAGATTTAAAACTAAAATAGAAAATATTATGGACTATAGTAAATATACTATAAAGGGAAAGGTTTGTCAAGAATTATTAATGATAGAGAAATTGTGGATGATTTTGTGAATTGAAAAGAAGAAGCAAAAATCATGATAGGAGACCTTAATAAGGGATTTAATGCAATTGGACATAAAATCTTATGGGTAATAATGTAAGAATATAATATAAGTTAGAAAGTTAGGAAATTATGTGTGTCAGCATATAGTAATAATAAACTGAAAATAGTTGTAAATGGCTGGTTAAGCCAAAAGGGACAAATGAAAAGAGCTGTTAGACAGGGATATCCAATGAGAAGTATACTCTTTGCATTAGTTATGAATGTGATAATATGGGAAATAATTCAGAAAGTGAAGGAGGCAGGGTCTATAACACCTGAAGGGTTAAGAATTGCAGTTCTGTTAACATATGCAGATGACATTATAATAATTGCAAAAAATAAAATGTAGATAAAAGAAGTGATAATTTGCACAAATTAGTGTTTAGCGGTGATAAGGATGGCTTTAAATTCCTGAGTTAGGTATAACATTTAGGAATAAAGATGCAAGTATAATTCAATTAAAAAGAAAAAAGCAGTAGAAATAAAACAAACATATTTTTCTGAAGAACATGTAATTATCAATCAGAAATAAGGCTTATTTCATAATTCAGTACTGATGAGAAAATAGGATACTTAAGAAGTGTATGTATGTTGCCAGCATTATTTGGAAATTAATTATTGCAGATATTTTTTTCATTTATATATGTTTCTAGGTAAAATCCAGTAAAAGAGGTGTTTTGAAGGTAAATAAAGGAAGAAGGTTTAGGGTTAATTAACCCAGTAGTATATGCTGCTTCATCAAATTTGTACAAAGTATTAAAGTGGATAAATGAAAAAGATGAGAGATTAGTTGTAAAGTTGTATAAAGTTCAAAGATTGCAGTTACAATTCTAGGACTTTCAGCAGGCACCTGTTTGAATGACCCTTACCGATGAATCTAATTTCTTTTACTAGCATTATTGCAATCATTGGTTGGCAGAGCTATACTACCAAACTATAGCATGCAATATACCTGCATGCCATTCAGTATTTTAGTGCAGAAATAATCCATCTCTAATTACAGCTAATGCAGTGGTCAGGAGCTAGGAAGACTAGAATTAACATTTCTGTCTACTTTTTTTTACTCTCTCAACTAATCTGGGTAGATGTCTTGCTCAAAATGAACATGTATTTGGGACTTTCAAGATAGCTGCACACTGATCAACAACTTAATTTCAGCTATACCAGTGTGAAAAAAAGAAACGGACAGATAAGGGCTGGTTAATTCTGCCAGGTTTAGTAAAATTAATTTACTGCCTAATAAGCACACTGCCTGGATGTTAGCAATGAAGAAACTTAGATATACTGAAAGAAAATCAACTAGAAAAGGTGAAGAGAAAATACTGACTGAGTAGAATCTTGTAGTGTTCAGCAAAAAAGCAGTTAAATCTCTAGCTTTGGTACAAGAGATGGTTTCCAGTATTTTAAAGGAAACAGTAAATCAAATGTGCTCTGAGCTGATAAAAATAAATGAAACATTGAAGAAGTATATTAGCTCAAAGAACAAAAGGCTGGAAAATGGAAGAAGCTTTAAACATCTATTCAGATGAACTGATAAAACTGCAAAAATCAGAGGTTGAAGGGAAGAAAAGGATGAATGAGTTAGAGACTGCTCAAGATGAGCTGTTTCAAAAAAGGTAGACTTAGAGAACAAAGCATGCAGAGAAAACCTGAGATTTTCTGCCATACCAAAAACACTGGAAGGAACAGACTATATTAATTTTATGAAACCAAATTAAGTGACTGGACTGGTATTTCACAGCAGGATTTGTTAATTGAAAGGCCACTCTCTGTGTATGTTGCAAACCTGACTATGCCAAAGAATCAAAGACCTGTATTAGTAAAGATGATATTATGCCAGCAAAAAGAGTTGATCCTGACAGAACTGTAGTAGAAGGGCAAAGTATTAACAATTTGAGACAGTAGAATGTTTGTGGAAATGATTAATCACTGTACACCAGGCAGAAGAGAAGAAAAATTATCTCAAGAACCAGGGAGTGTTGAGAGGAACGTTTGAGATTTACACTGTTTTATCCAACTGCCTTTAGAATATGTTTTCCTGGAGAACCAGTCATTTTTGATGCAGAACAGGCTAAGGAGGAAATCCAGCAAAAAGTGAGCCATCAAACAGAAGAGGATTCTGCTTCTCATTCCTCTGATAATAGACCTTATAGAGTGACTTTGCAAGTGAAACCTTTTCAAATGTTTCAAAGGAAAATGCTTGGGAGACAGAAAAAAAACACAGGAGTTTAGAAGAATTAGGAGTACCTTGGATTTGAAGCAGTGTCTGGGGGTTGGGAGATGAAGATGAACAGGAAGAAGACCAGCAACACTGAAATTAGTGAAAAATGTGAGACTATAAAACATCAATTGCATTTGTGAGCAAGTAGCTTAGTAAAAAATAAAGATTGGTATTACTGGAAGTGAATCATAGATAACAGCTTTTTTCTGGTACCTAAATACTTGCATTTACTAGGAACGTGTATAATTTAGTTTTATTTAAAGATAGCCAGTGAACTTTTTCTTAAGGCTAAAAGTTAATGTTTTCTGAAAGTATACAAACTGTTTTTCACATCTGAGAGGGGAATAAAGATAAGACAAGAACAGGCAGAATTACCTTAACTAAGAGCATAGGCTGTAACATGCCTGTTAACATAGATAACCTTAATTTTAAGTTAGGTAATGCCTGTGAATACAGCTGTCAATTTGGAACAGTTGTTCATATCAGGAGAGTTAAACTTCATTATCTGAAGATGTACGTACATAGTTTTATGTGTTTGTTTTAAGTTAATAAGTTTTGGAAAACCTTTTCCAGTGTTCCAAAGGAAAATGCTCAATGCTTGAGAGACAGAAAACAGCACAGGAGTTGACTTAAAAAATCAGGAGTACATTAGGTTTGAACCAGAGTCTGGAGCTGGGAAATAGAGATGAACAGGAAGAAGACCAGCAACACTGAAATTAGTCAAAAATGTGAGACGATAAAATATCAATCACATTTGTGAGAAAGTAGCTTAGTAAAAAATTAAGCTTGGTATTACTGGAACTGAATAATAGATAGCAGCTTTTTCTGGTACCTAAATACTGCATTGCATTTACTAGAAAAGTGTATAATTTAGTTTTCTTTAAAGATAGTCAATGAATGTTTTCTTAAGGCTAAAAGTTAATGTTTCTGGAAGCATACAAGCTGTTTTTCACATCTGAGAGGGGAATAAAGATTAAACAAGAACAGACAGAATAACTTAACTAGGAGCACAGGCTGTAACACGCCCCTTAGCACAGACAACCTTAATTTTAAGTTAGGTAATGCCTGTGGATGCAGCTGTCAATTTGGGACTGTTGGTCCTACCAGGAGGGATAAACTTCATTATCTGAAGATGTACATAGTTTTGTGTGTTTGTTTTAAGTTAATAGCTTATGGGAAACCTTTTCCAATGTTACAAAGGAAAATGCTTGAGAGACAGAAAAAAGCACAGGACTTCACTAGAAGAATCAGTACATTGGATTTGAACCAGAGACTTGTGTTGGAAGATGGAGATGAACAGGAAGAAGACCAGTAACACTGAAATTCATCAACATTGTGATGCTATAAAACATCAATAACACTTGTGAGCAAGCAGCTTAGTAAAAATAAAGTTTGAAATTACTGGAAGTAAATAATAGATAGCAGCTTCTTCTGGTACCTAAATACTTCAGTGCATTTACCAGGAAAGTGTATAATATATTTTTATTCAAAGATAGCCAATGAAATTTTTCTTAAGGCTAGCAGTTAATATTTTCTGAAAGCATTTAATTTGTTTTTGAAATCTGAGAGGGGAATAAAGATAAGACAAGATCAGACAGGATTAGCTTAACAATGAGTAAAGGCTGTAACATGCCCCTTAGCCTAGATAACCTTAATTTTAAGTTACATAATGCCTATTGATGCAGCTGTCGATTTGGGACAATTGTTCCTTTCAGGAGGGTTAAACTTCCTTATCTGAAGATGTACATAGTTTTGTATGTTTATCTTATGTTAATAGGTTTGGGAGGGTGTTCTAGAGGTGTGTTTTGTTTTTTGCTTGAGGGATTTTATTAAAACAAAAATTATTCTGAAATTTGACATGGGTTCAAATAGAGATGGCAAGAAACAAGTGTGTAAAGGATCAACCTGCCAAATATTAGTGGGTGAATGCAACACAAAAGCTAGAAACAGACATTTACAAAAGCTGTCAAATATAATAGATGGGAAAAATAACTTCTTATAATGGCTACACTATCCATATTATTCTGGAATGTGAATAGTCTCACATGTACAGACAAAAAATGTTAGAGGATTGAATTGCAGAGTGCAAATCGCAATGCTACAGAAGACACATTTGAAAAGATGTGATCATGTGAATGTGACAAAGAAAGGATTTCAGGATGGATTTTCAATAGAATATCAGAGATAAAGGAAAAAGGGAGTACTTATAATAATTCATAGAGGAGCTCCAATAGTGATAGAAGAGGAAAAAAAGATAGTAATGGCAGATTTGCAGTAGTAATGGGTGACTGGCAAGGGATGAAGATTATGCTGGCATGTATTTATATTCCACCTAAAACTGCTATTATGGAGCTTAAGAAAATATTTGGATAAATAATCAGTTTTCATCAGAGAATATTACTTCTAGATGTGAACCAAATCTTGATTTGCAACAGTGAGAATGTATCTTGGGGATAAGAGGGCAGATTTCTGAAGAAATTTATGAAAATATGTGATATGGAAGATGTGAATTCAGTAATAGGAACTCAGAGAGAAGTTGCATATATTCCCAAGGTACAATAACTGGGCTGGACTACACAGAAATTCTATTTCACAGGAACATGTGCTTTTAATTGAAAGCTTCAACACACATCTTATATCTATTACAGATAATGCACCAATAACAACTAAGATAAAAATACATTGGCATGAAGTAAAAATGAGACACTGGTGCTTCCCCACCTACCCACTAAAAAGAGAAATTTAACGAATGGGTATTGGAAATTATTTGAAAGTTATTAGGGAGGACAGAAATTTCTTCAGATGTTATAGCTAGTAAGTGGGATAAAATAAAAGTGGCATTTAAAAATAGGGTAGAAATAAAAGAAGAGATATGGTTAAGAAGTAGCAAGAATTATTTAGAGTTGTTGACAAAGGTTAAGGTATTGCAGAATAAGGAAAATCTCACAGAACAAGAAGAGGCATAACTGTCGACTGCTAAACAGCAAATAAGGGAGTATCTGGAAAATATGCATGAGTTTAGAAAGATTGCTATTAATCAATTATTTTTTGAAAATAACTCCAGAGCACAAAAACATTTAGCAAAACAACTTAGGCAACAGAAAGTAAAAAGGGTTGTTCCCAGACTTAGGGAGACTATAACATGAAAAAATAGGTATTAGAAATATTTCAAAAATTTAATGAAAATTTGTATAAAGCAGAGAAATGTGGAAATCAAGAAAGAGCACAAATGGAAATATTTATGGAAGACTAAATTAGCCAAACTTAGAGTTGAATTAGGCTCAACAATTAACAATTATGATAGGAGGAGAAAAGATAAAAATAGTGATATATATCTGCAAGAAAGTCTCCAGAAATAGATGGTATTCCTGTAGACGTTTGGAAGCTAGGAGGGAAGAAATTGAGAAGGCTCTGTTTAATAGTGTTTTAAAAGGAGGGGAGGCACCAACACCCTGGAAGAAAGCTGTGGTGGCTGTAATACCACAAGACAGTAAAGACCAATTAGACACAGCTTCAGGTCTGTATTCAGTCACTGAATGAGAAATACATCGAAACTCTGTTCATCGAACATAAAACATTGAACGCTCAATTCATGAAATATTTTACCCAGGGAATGCAGCTGATTGGCCAGCATTAGGAAATTTGCCCTTTTCCCCACTGTAATGCTATTCAGGAGTTGTTATATATATAAGTGGGGGGTGGGGGTGCAGCTCTCCACATTGGGAGGTTGTGGGAGGCATAACCCCCCCGCCAGTTGAGTGGGTGTGATATACTGCGGTATGTGTTTCATTATGGTTGTTGATCCACCATCTCTTTTCCCTGGATAAAATATTAGATTATTGAATGAACATTTAATGAAAAGAGGTTTGATGTATTTCTTATTTGATGACAACATAGACCCCACCAATGTCATATAGGCTGATTTCAATCTTACACCATTATTACAATGTGTTTATGTCTATAATAGCTAAAAGAAATGCAAAGATGTTGCCAAGATGAATAGATATGGATCAATGTTTATTTGTGGAGGGTAGGCAAAGATTTGACCACATTAATAGAACAATGGTGATCCAGAGGGAAGCAGAATGTAAGAAGGTACCTCTGCTGTTTGTGGGTCTTGATGAAGAGAAAGCATTTGACAAAGTAAGCTAGGATTTTATGAGTAGGACAATGGAAACATTTTAATTCCCTGATGCAATAATAAGGTTAGTTAAGAGGTTATGGACATACTGAGACAATGTAGCAACTGCCTCATGTTCACAGAGAGTCCCCTTCTCCTTGCACATAATTCTTCGACTTGCGAGAGATGCATCTACATCTGTAAGCTGGAATCCATGCTCTCTCACACCACAGTCAGTACTGCTGACAAAGAGGAGATTGCCAGTACAAGCACCACACCACCCACATCACAGAGCCACACACCCACCTATGCAGGGGTCCTCAACAAAAACTTACCTAAACAACAGAGATCCCCAAAACACACTCACACATTCCACACACAGCACCAAACACATTACAGACAGCAGACAACAAACCAGTGTCTCACAAACACAGCCCATTAGGCATAACAATAAACCAACACAGCCCATAAGGCATAACAATAAACCAAGCATACTAGTCATTGGTGACTCAATAGCGAGACACACTGATGTCCCCCTCACCAGGCTCAACAGGGAGAAGTTCACAGTCAGCTGTTTGTCAGGCACTAGAATCTGCCACATCACTCCTGCACTTAAGTCTCTCCACAAGAGGTGCAAGTATAACTGTCATTGTCCACGTTGATGTGAATGACTTGAGACATACCTCCCTGGACTATATGAAGAGAGACATGATTGAGGTCTCAGAGTATATGCTCCAGGCAGGTATGACCCTAGCCCTAAGCAGCATCCTACCTTCACCAAGAATGATACCACAATACCAACAAAAAATGTTGTGGCTTAGTTTCTGGTGTCTATCTAAGGTATCCAGTATCTGTCTGCCTGGGATGACATGGTTGACAGGCCTCGATGCTTTGCCAGAGATGGCCTCCACCTATTACTTCTGGGGTTCCGGATCTTGACCAAAGCTCTTGCCTCCCCCATTGTGCCTTTTTTAGGCCATGTCCCAAAGACAATCTTCCAACATAAAAGATCTGTCAAAAAGCAAACTGAAGGTCATGCTGCTCAATGCTAGCAGGATTAATCTGAAAATGCACTCACTGGAGGCTCTCCTCACACTGGAAGATGCCGATATCTGTGCAGTCATGGAAACTTGGTTCAGGGCTGCAGAGAGCACCCCTGCCTTACCAGGCTAGACCTCATTCCACACTTTCTGACCACAAAATGAGGTTGTAAAGACTAAAGGTGGTGGAGTGTCTATCTTCATTAAGGACAGGCACACCTCCAGACTGGTTTACCAGTATGATGCACTGGAATTACTACAGGTGCAACTGACAGTTGGCAAGACACCCATCCAAGTTATAGCCAGCTATAGACCCCCCCTACATATCTCAGGACACTCACACCTCCTACCTGGACCTATTTGACTCCATGAAGGTACCCCCTAATACCCTGTTCCTTGGTGACTTCAACTAACCCACCATAGACTGGGTGAACTATTCCTGCACTAATGCACTCAGCCAATGATTCCTTGACTTCATCAATTCTAATGCAATAGATCAGCTGGTCTCATCCCCCACAAGGGGAGATAACATACTGGACTTGGTTGTCACCAACATGGGCAACCGCTGCACCACTGCCATAGTATGCTCTTCCCTGGTGAGGTCAGATCATCGGTCTGTCTCATTTGAAGTTTTTATCCCACCCAACCCCTCTCAAGCCATAACCAGGATAAAAACCTTCTCAAAAGCTGGCTACAACCTCCTAAGGGAGGGTATCAGCAGGTCCACACCACCAACCCCCCCACCCCCAGATAATGCAGACAACTATGCTGACCTATGCCAGTGCAGTATACAAGCACCTGTATAACTGCATAAACTCAGCCATACCTAACAGAACTAAACTCTGCTCCTCAAGGAAACACAAACCAGTCTGGTGGACGTCCTCTATCAACAGGCTTTACAACAAAAGAAAGAAACTGTTGTCCAAGGGTAAAAAGGAACAAATTCCAAATCAGAAAAACTCACTCTTCACCCTCAACAAGCAAATTAGATCACTAGTGAAAACCTCCAAAGCCAATCATGAGCTGAAACTAGCCTCCAAAACAAAGGGAAACCACAAGTCCTTCTTCACTTATGTTAGGTGCCTCCATGGCAAAGCCCAAGTTTGCTCCAAACTAGTACCTAATGGTACCACTTCACTGATCCTGTTGACTTAGCCAACCTGCTAGCTGATAGGTTCAGTGCAAACTTCACCCCCTTATCTCCCCCCAAAGGTGCAGTCAACATCCCCAATACTTGTCCCACACCTCACATCTCTGTAGATCAAGTGTTAAAGGCCCTGTCCAAGGCAAAGAACACAGCTTCCATGGGACCTGATAGTGCAGAATACAGCCTGGGATACTATCTCCAGCAAGACCTAGCTTCACCATTGATCACCCTGTTTAACCACAGCTTAATTACAAGCTTCATTCCAGCAGAGTGGAGAACTGCCATTGTCATACCCTTGCACAAAGGTGGTGCCACTACTGACCTGGGAAACTCGCCCCATCAACTTGACAAGTCTGATCTGTAAAGTCATGGAGTGTATTATTATGGATCTCATAAACAAGGACATAGGCAATCTCCAAGCACCCGACCCCACCCAATTCGGATTCGCCAGGGGCAGATCTTGCCTATTGAACTTAGTTGACTTCTTTGAGACTGTCACCAAGGCCCTGCATGAGGGAAAGTCAGTACATACAGCTTACCTTGACATGGCGAAGGCCTTTGACACAATCCCCCATGCGGACATCATCAAAAAGATAATGCAACTTGGTGTTAATCCCTATCTAGAGAGATGGGTGGCCAACTGGCTCACAGATAGGGCCCATAGGGTCAAAATAGGTGCCACCACCTTAGACAGCAGACCTGTTACTAGTGGTGTTCCCCAGGGATCTGTCCTGGGACCCCTACTGTTTAGCATATACTTTTCAGAGGTCCAGGCAAAGACAAAGGGCCTGTGGCTGACCAAGTTTGAGGATGACTGTAAGTTGGGTGCTGTCATTGACTCCCCAGTTGATCTTAACATACTGCAAGAGGGTCTCACAGCTACAAGTAACTGGTGCCAAAGTCATGGCCTTAAGCTGAATGCAAAAAAATGTATTATCATACCATTTGGAAAACACACGGCCTCTAATGATTACCACATCAGTGGCAACCCCCTAAGCATACAACCTGTGGTGAGAGACCTAGGTACTCAGGTTGACAACAATCTCACATTTGACCATCATGTGGCGGCAATGGTCTGAAAAGTGTTTTACTTGGTTCATCTCATAAGTAGATGGATTTCATCCAGAAAAAAGGAGGTTATTACCTCTCTGTACTCCTCCCTTATTAGACCTATAATTGAGTATAACGCCCCATTTAGTATGTACCTCTCCAAACACCTGCACCAACTAGAAAGGCCACAGAAATACCTCACAAAGAGAATCCATGGCCTCCAACACCTATCCTATGTGGACAGGCTTAAATCACGATCACTCTACTCGGTATCATACAGATTGCTCAGAGGTGATCTGTGTCTTGCCTACAAGGCAATATCAGACCCTGCCCTACTAGAGATGCTCCATATCTGTGTCTAACTCCTCGCGCATTACCCACTTGATAGGCCTAAATCTGTGACATCAGAAAAACCTACTGGAGAGACAGGTTTGTCTCCCAGAGACTGCCCTGTCTCTGGAACAGACTTCCCATACATGTCAAACAGAGTACCTCACTGACCCTTTTCAAGCGCAACCTTGATGAGTGGATGGGAAACCATAAATTTGTCCCAGGGGTTCTACCTTTGTCCCTCATTGACATGGGTGACAGGTGCTGATTGAGGTTTCTTCTTGGGGATAAACTCTTGCCTAGGCTTGTAAGGGCCCCAGGGCCATTATCCTAGTAACTTCCTATGATCCTATGATATGTGAGGGCTAGGAGGCAAAAATTAAAGTGGGAGGGTTCTTCTGTGAGTAACCAGGCAGGGGTATCCTATGTTCCATTTGTTATTTATGTTATATTTAGAGCTATTAGCAGAGAAAATAAGGGCCTCAGAAATGTAAGGATATGATTGGTATGGTTATCAATAACAGTTACATGTATTTGCAGACAATATTATTTTATACCTATTAAATCAGAAAATGATCTTTCAGTATTGTGGAACATTCTGAGATGGTTCCAAGTTTTTATTATGATATAAAATTAATGAACATAAAACACAGGCTATAGCTGTAAATCATATACTCACACATGAATTGGTTCAGCAATATCCTTATTAAAGGGTGCACAATAAAATGCAGTATTTTGGATTATGTGATGAAAGGATTCTGTTATTGCAGCTAAGGATATGTGGGACGAGACTAACAAAAGATAATATAAAAACTGAGAAGCTGGAAGTTCTTGTTTATGGATATGGACAACAAGATACAAGTGGTGGTTTATTAGTCCCTTTAGTTTTATATTCAGGTCAGGCATATTTTTTCAACCAGAAGAAAAGGTTTTGGTAGTAATTAATAAAGAGCTGAAAGATTTTATCTCAGAGGGGAAGAGGCCAAGGGACAAGTGTGATAACTTGATCCTTCCAATAACAAGAGAACCAGGTGGTTTAGGATTACTTGATTTGAAGGGATATTTTACAGCTACACAGTTAAGGCTCATATAGAACTTAAATAGAAAGTGGAAAGGGATGACAAAAATAAGAGAGTGGGATTTTCGATGCAGATCCTTAAGGAGAATAACAACAGCCATACAGAATATTATATTCATAAAGTAGCAGAACGTATTCTAAGAACTAAACCAACATGATAATGGAGAAAGGAGGTTCTACTGATAGGAATGACTAACAGAGAATAGACCAAGAGGGGGTGGAATTTATTTGAGAAAACTAGCAAAGAAAGCAAGGAACTGGGTGTAAATAACTAGAGATGGAAAGGTAATAGAACAGGAAGTGGTCAAGTTAACATTTTAACTGCAGGCTAGAGACTACCTTTCCCTGTCAGGGATTAATATCAGAGTACAGGCAAAGAGAAAGGGATAGAGAATACTAAGTGAATGACCTGCTCTGGTAAAGGTTTTAGTTGAATTTAGAATAGAAGCTGCTGTTAAAAAGGGAATAATTAGTAGGCACTATAACAATAGGAATCAATCAGTAGAGGTTTGAAAAGATTGGGAAGAGAGACTGGATAAGCAATTTACAAGGAGCACTGTGCAGAAAGTCCAGTCTTCTTTGGGAACTTCCACAGCATTGTTTTACAACTTTTTGGCACAGAAGTGATTCCATTGATTTAAAAAGCTGACATCCATGTTGAGGAATAATCAGAAGACCAGCTCTAATAATTTTCACATATTTATATATACTAACGTTATCCTGACTTGTGAATAAAGCAGTTATTTTTCAAAGACACGGGAAGGAAAATAAGTTTTGCATATGCTGTAGTACATCCTTTTAAAGTAAAACATATATGTGTTTGCTAATTTTGCTCACCATGTAGCATCCTAAACATTATGCACAGCATTTTTACAGGGAAGCACCCCTTTATCTCCACTCCCTTGGATCTAAGTATACTAACTTCAAGATTACACAACAGTCTTACCACTCCAGTGGTTTAGAGGGATAAAGCCTAGCCTACTGCCCAGGTGACCTAGGTTTGATTAGTTGTTTGAGTGACTGACAGTAACAGGGAGGGATGGGTAGTACCATCCTGTGTGAGGAGGGGGTAGTCCTGTGGGCATCCACAATGTTGTTCCCTGGCAAAGGCTAGGGACATCACACTGGAGGACATAGTCTAATGGGGGGAAGGTAAGAGCAGGGGGAAATGTCATATACCACCACTGTATGCATGCCCCTCAGACACTTCACTCTTACTGTGGGGAATGGGGAGAAAGTAACAAGGTAGGTGAAAAAAATGAAAAAAAAAATCAGAAGATGGCAGTGAGACCCCCTCTGGATGTCCTACGTTCCTCGACTGGCTCTAGCTCATGTCCACGGTGATGCAGCGGTTAGCATTGTCACCTCACAGCAAGAGGTTCTCCCATTCGATTCTCGGCTGGAGCACCTTCTGTGTGGAGTCTGCATGTCCTCCCCACAGTCGAGTGATGCTAAAAGACATGCAGGTAGTTGCGAGCGTGAATGGGCGTGCCTTCTTTGAAGGTTGGGCATCGGGCTGGCAACTCGGCACCGTAAAACTCCACTGACAATCATGAGTGGACCGGAGTTCTGCTGTGGTGACTCCTAACCAGGATATGAAGAATCCAGTAAGGATGGGGACAAAGGAGGAGCAGACTGCAGAATGTTGTAGGGGAAAATAGTGCATATAAAAAAGGTTTTCACAACATTCCCTAGCCCCCCCCCCGACAACTGTTCCATTAATTCTTAGATGGATAGATAGAATGCTGACAAATAATCTTGTTGTCATATATGCTGAATAATGTTTGTTTTATCTCTTCTTTTTTTTTAATTTTTAATGCCTTTCTTATTTGCATAGTGATAGCTTATTTTTTATCTTTCAAGTCTGTGCCTGGTTTAGCTGTTTATTAACCTCTGAAGAGATTGTGCTTTTTAATGCAGGCAATTCAATGACTCAATACTAATCTGTTGTCTGTATAATTATTGTATAGTATCCATTTGTTTGTGATTGTTTATGTGAACCAGCAGGTGATGAGAAAGACGATTTTGCTGCAGTTGCTAAGAACAGTGGACTGTGGTTTAGTATTAATGTAAATAAGAATGTTAATATAAATAATACAGTTGCTGCTCACCAGTTGTCTCTCTGTCAATGAAATATAAAATGACATTTAAACAATTAGCTTTTTTGTGTAAGATAATTTAGTAATACTGATAATTCAATGTAAAACTATTAGTCTTTGCTACTCATTTATTTATATACAAATTTATTTAAATGTTTAAACACAATTTAATAGTAATTTATAATTTTGTAAAACGTATTTCTCAGTTTAAAAGGGGGTTAATGTAATGCAGAAAATGCAGTTTGCGTATTTCATTGATAAGGGATATGGTTATTGATCAAGAAGTGTGTCTACATGCTGTAGATTCAGAAAAATGCGCATTCATATACTTGAGCATTTTTAACACTCACCTGTTTAATCTTTTTATACAGATGTAAAAGTACCTGTGAATGTTAGGTGTCATTTTTCTCTTATTTAATTTGAAATAAATTATAGCTACCTGACAATGGAAATCCATATACAACAGTATTACTGTTATCTTAATGAACAACAATATGTATGTACATTTTCAGTAACTATCCAACTATTTTAAATACATAGTAGTATTTGTGTTTTTTGAGTAAAGTATCTAGGGTAAAAATAAAGAAAAACAGTAAGCAGATAAACATACAACCGCACTTAAACAACAACAAACAAGCACCAAAACAACAACAAACAAGCACCAAAACAAAAAAAACGGTCGTAAGACATACGGCTGTAAAATCATATAATTTTTTTTGTCACAACATGGTAAGCGCTTACACCACCACCCCGGTGGCTTCCTCAGACCATATGCAGTAATTTTAAAGCAATGCATTAAAAATACACACATTTACTACTGCCCCATTAAGCAAACAAGTTAAATCGCTTTCACCTTTCACTTTACTTTTCAAATCCCCATCCCATACTGTGCTATGCGCATGTCTCAGACGTCATGCATTAAGCAAGAAAGCTAGCTTAAAGGGAAACTTTACCAAAATACTACAGAATGTAAAACATCATTATTAAAACAGCATTTCACTAAAAATACTCCTTGGAATGCATATTAAAACAAAAGTAAACATGCAGTGGCAGTCCAGAGCAGTGGACGAGGGTAAGGTGGTCCACACAGCCTATCTGGACCTGTCTAATGCCTTCAACACCATCCCCCACTCTGGAATCATAGATAAATTTACTAAGCTGGGCATAAATCCCTACGTCACTTGATGGGTTGCCAACTGGCTTACTGACAGAACCCAGACTGTAAAAGTAGCCGACTCCAAATTCAGCTCCAGACAAGTGACAAGTGGAGTACCTCAGGGTTCAGTCCTGGGACTGCTCTTGTTTGGCATCTACTTCTCTGAAGTACAGGCCAACACTAAGGGACTCTGGCTAACAAAGTTCGCAGATGACTGCAAACTGGGAGCCATTATTGAATCTCCAAATGATAGGGATATTCTACAAAAGGACCTTACAGAAACAGATGCTTGGTGCCAGAGCCATGGGCTCAAGCTTAATGCCAAGAAATGTATAGTTATCCCCTTTGGGAAAAAAACATGTACCCATGAATTACCGCATAGGTGGCAGTACACTAAACACTGAAAGTGTGATGAGAGACTTAGGTGGACAGTGGTCTCACCTTCAATAACCACATCACCACAACAGTCAGGAACTCCTTCTATGTGGTACACCTCATCACTAAGGGCTTTTCATCCAGAAAAGAGGAGGTCATTGTCCCACTGTACTCATCCCTGATTAGACCCATAATAGAGTACAATGCCCAGTTTGGTATGTACCTCACAAGACATCTGCAACAGCTGGAAAGTCTGCAGGAATACCTCACTAAAAGAATCACAGGCCTAAAACAGATCCCCTATACTGACCGTCTAAAAAAACTCCAGCTATATTCTGTGGCATATCATCTACTCGGAGGCGATATCTGCTTAACATACAAGGCCATGTCAAACCCTAAGCTGTTGGACATGCTCCACTTAAAGAAATCCCAATCCCTCAGAGCCACACACTCCAGGGATCTAAACCTTGTCATCACAATGAACAAAACATGCTGGAAGGATAGGTTCCTGACCCAGAGACTCCCCATACTCAGGAACAGACTGCCCATAAATGTCAAGCAGAGCGCCTCCTTGACGATTGGATGGGAGATAGGAAATTCACCCCGGGGATAATGTCAGTCACCTGCTAGACAGGGGTCCAGGGAAGTAAATACTGCAGGAAGAAATATTCAGGGAATTGTCATGGCTAGGCTTGTATAGACCCTAGGGCCGATAGCCTAGTACCAACCTATGAACCTTCACAGAAAAATGGGAATAACACTGTCATCTGCAAAATATTTGATAAGATTCACCTTTGTAACTGGAATCAGCATTATGTAATTACTGATTAATTAATCATTTATTTTATAACTGTTTGGTATATTAAGCTATGTTTATGTGGTCAATATATGGCATGTTTACAAGTTGATATATAGATTCATTATTAGCCAGTTTGTAGAGTGTAAACTAACTTCTGTTATGCCATTATACTACAAGCTATGTAAATACTCTTAAATATGAAAAACAAGCTAGTGGTTAGTGTAGATCAGTGTGCATCTTGAAGCTAGTCAGCCACTGTAGCTAGATAGCACGTGTATATAACTTACTGAGCACGTGCAGGATCAGTGCCATTTTGTATAGTCAGCCAGAATGAGTGCAGATAGCAATGGAGATGCACATGTAAGAGTGTTTGAACTAACAAATCAGTTAGTTAGCTTATGAAGTTTGAAGTACATGTTCCAGTTACAACTCCTGATGTGTTTATGTACAGTAAATTACTTGAATGCATACCCAGCCTCAGTGTCCAATTTGAATACATGAGACATGTGACAGTTAGGTAATCACTGTTCCTGAAGTTAAGCCTTCAGTATACAGACAGCATATGTTTCTCACAGATGGAGTTTCCATAACCCTTTTGACTTTAGTAACTAGTTAATTACTTTAGAATTGCAAGAGTGAAGTTCCATTTATTTTATAAATTTAATAACACACCCAGAGGTTGCATGTTTTTGGAGTGTGCCATTTTAAGTGAAGTCTCTTATATGGGTGTGGGGGGGGGGGCTTACCAGAGTTGTAATTTTATTTCTGAACTGTTGGTAAATTAATTCCACTCTAGTGGGTCTTGATTTTCTGTACATATCTTTTTTTTTTTAATTACATCTACATTTCAAAGGATTTGAATTTTTGGAGGGGATGGAAGCTGGAGTTTTGAGTCTTCTCTTGAAAATGTATTGCTCTTGTTTTATAGCAGGGAACCAAAGATGATAAAAGCCTAATTCTTATACACATACAATCACATTGTACATGTATGAGTTCTAGAACTGTAGTAGTGGGATAATGGCTTAACTTTATTTGCAATTTTTTGTCTGCTTTATGCTATTCCACAGAAGCTTTCTGGTATGTAGCTATTGTTAGAATACCAACAAGTGTAATGATAAACTATTTCTTATTAACAGGAAAGATGTTGCTGAACTGAAACATGAAATCACAGAAGAAAGGACAAAAAGAATGTCTTTGCAGGTAACTTGTCATGTTGCTCTCTGTTTTTACCTTAAAAAAAATATCAGCACCCCCCCAACAACCACCCACCCCCACTCCCCTCCTTTACCGCCCCCACTAATTTTCCAGAAAGTCATATTATTCAGCACTTAAGAAAAAAATGGACTGCCTTCGAACAACTTATGTTTGTGCTGCAAACAGAACTAGTAACATAAGAGAGTTTGAGCCTCAACAGTGGACCTCTTCCCAATTGGGATGTGAAGTCAAATCAGGTGTAAAGCAATCTCATGTAAAATGTCATCTTGATATAGTATCGTTAATCTATAAAGTATCAGTTAAGACCATGTGAGCACAGCCCAATGAGTGCTGCAGATCAGATCCTCAGATAGGTGACTGTTTACAAAGCAAAATATTTAATGAAATAGGTCCTTTAATGTCAAACAGCTGTACTTCATTTATTCAGTCACTTCGACTTTGCTGTCTACATGTTTTTACCATATAAACTACAGTCAGCTGCTAAGGTTAGGGGAGTTTTTCAAGCCTGCTGCACCACATTTGGAACTCCAGTTTACATCTTAGAACTGCCAAACTCCATTATAGTGAAAGATTGAGATATCATAGTGAGATGCTTTTGGTAGCAGCGTAAATCCATAGAATCCCTTTAGTCTTCTCTAAAATGTCAAAATAACAATCAACTAATGATTTGAACCTTAAAAGCTGAAGCTGGAATTTCTGTTCTATACAAAAATATTGTAAACCAACAGTGAGAGTAAGAATATATAATTAGCAGGGGATGTAGGGATATTTTACATGTTTTTTTTTTTTTTTATTCTGTGTTTTTGATGTTTTGGGTTTGATGTTTCATAGATCAGTATTTTGACAGTTTGAGGAAATGGCATAAATCCACAATAAAATCATGTTTCATTATGACCAAGATCTATTCCTTAAATTACTTTGTAATGCTTCTGCACAGGGTTTCAGAGCTATGCATAGTGACCTACTGCCTTTGTTTCTAAAACTGCTTCTCCAACAGAAAAAAAGATATGTACAAATTAAAAAAGAGGCTTCAGCTTTGATTTTTGAAGTAAAGAATCTACACCAGTACCATTGAGGTAAGACCCACATTTGTTACAGACCATAAACCATTTTTAAATTTGTTAAGTAAGTGTAAAACTTTGCCAATGTGGCAGCTGCACAAATCCGGAGCTGGGATTTAGTCTTATCAGCTTATAATTACGAGACTGAATACAGAATGTCCAAAGGACAGTGAAAGGCTGATGGCCTCACAAGAACTCCATTCACAGAAATTCTTAATAAAGTAAAAGAAGGGATGTCAACAGGGGACAAATGCAACGGTTTCCAGTAAAAGCTGAAATTATCATGTGCGTGGCTTGTACTGACAGAGAAATGTCTTTCTTTTTTGCAACAGAAGGCTTGGCCTCACAGAATGGGTGAAAGCTTAAAAGTATATTCATATTGGCACAAAAATTACTTATCCATGGATACTGAAGAAAGCCATACTAGCGGATCTATATCTTGGTCATCTAGAAAAGAAGACACTGTCATGAAAGGTTGCTTATTGACCAAAATAGATGAAGAAACTGTGTAAATGTATAAAGAATGTGTGAAGTACCTTATGACTGACATCATATTACAAGCTACTGTAGGTTGAATTCAAGAGTTGTTTTTTTTTTTCATTTCATTAAATTAAATGGAATTATCTATTACTTCACCAGGACAAAATGTCTTAATAGAAAGGTTTGGTCACATATTTGAAGATGGAATGTAAAGGTTGTTGAAATGAGTATTGGATGTAGAAAATGCAGTTTTTCTATTTTTGCTTTACTAAAGAATTTATCTAATTGTACTATAGCCAAGTCAGTCACCTAGAGAATCATTTCTTAATAGGCATGTTCAAACCAGACTTGACCTACTCAAAGAAAGCTTGTGTTGATGTTAAAAAATGAGCATTATTGTAGAAATGTCAGTATGATAAGCATAGAAATGACAGTGAATTCAATTTACCAGTTTTGGTGTACCTTCAAGCAAGATACAACATGAAAGTCCATAGTGGAGTCCACCAGGTTTGGTAACAGAACAGGATGATGAGTTTCATTTCATGCAGAAGAAACAGCCAATGGTATTTCAACTAAATTACATAGTGACCATTTAAGGACCAGAGTAACCAAGGACACTAAGTATCCTGAAGAAGTAAATCCATTGCAGAAATGATAGACAATGATAATAAAAGCCTACCAAGTGCTGGAGGTGAGGTACTTCAAAAGAGATGCTTGTGCCAAGTAATGAGTTTGAGATTATGTTTGCACAGGGTCCAAAAGCCATGTCAGTGTCTGGCTTCTTTTGCTGACTTGAGTTCAGTGCATGGACTCTTTCCCTGCATAAACATTAATCTAAGTTATCAATATACATTGAAGTGCCATTTTACTCAGAGTAAAAGTACGTTAATGCTTCTTAATAGAAAGGTGGTATTGTGATATACTGGGTGTTGTTTATTCAGCTGTGTGATAATTGTAGAGAATCATAAAAGCAAATCAGACTACAGTATAAATATAAGTACACCTTGGCCAGTGTTGAGATAATTAAGCATATCTAAAGAGTACAGTATCCTCCTTCTGTGTCCTTTCTCAGTACAGAAACTGAATACAGAAATGTTTAACAAGTGTGAAAATGAAAACGTTTTGTCATTCCTTATGTGCACGTCAACTTCAAGTTGTATGTCATAGCTGCTTACGTTAAAAATATTATATGTATAGTGATTGCAGCCAAAATAAATAATGGGAGATATAGGCCAGGGCACCCAAGGAAAAGGTAGAAACATACCTGGGCACAAAAGCCACACTAGCAGACTCAGACCATTGCCTGAATGGTTCCTGGCCATAAATGGCATTCTACTGCATCCATTAAGTGGTACAGTTATAACTGAAGATCAGAAATTAAACTGAAATAACTGTTATCTAATGTGAAAATTAAACAGGCACAAATCTTCCAAATGAGTTAAAACAAGCCAACATGTTTGGTAGTAGCAATGGTATGATGTAGCTCAGTTGCTTTTAGTGCAGAAAGCTGTGGGTTTACTTACCCCACCAGGTGACTGGATTGTTAATATGCAACATAAGGCAGTACTGCACTCCTGAGTACATCATCCTTTGGGTCAGATGGTAAACAAAGCTCCCAAATGCTTGAGTTGGGGGTAACTCAGCTTGATGTAAAAGATCCCAGAACACCTATCAAAATGAGTAGTGGAGGTTCCCCAGTGCCCTGTTGAAATTTCCCCAAGTAGTATAAAGACCACTTTGGGTCTCCCCTGAAAAGAGGCCATGAGAGTAGTATGAATAACCCTGTCAAGGAATAAATAAAAGTAAACTTCATCTAGGGGATAGATGAAACAATTCTTTCCAGCAACAGAAGGTAATGGCAGACCTGATGCAGGAAAAACTCTCAGTATTGACACATTTTTAATGCAATCCCCTATAGACAATTTCACTTCAGCTATGTTTTATCTCCACGTATTAGAGATTAAAGTTTTTAAATAGGAGAAAGTACTAGAACATTGTGGACCTTTTTCATCCATGACCTGGGCCACAAGAGCTAAGGCAAATGCAATTTACACTGGCCAGTTTCCTGAGATCACACTGGCCAGTTTGTATTTCTGGAGAGTGGCAATAAACTAAAGCCCTCAAAGAAAACCCACATCAAAGAGGATAACATGCAAGAAAAACTCCACAAAGAAAATAACCAGAGGTCACAAATTAACCTGAAACCTGAGAGGCAGAAAATGTAATCAGAGAGGTATTGATAATACCAATTCATACAGTACTCTAGCAAACATTCCTGAGGTATTCGTCTACTCCTCTGAATTTTTCTTTCATTTAGGCAGATGAGTTGAGACATCCCTAGCCACCCAATGCAAGTATACTGCCAAGCTGAAAGCCAGTCTCATATGGTAGAACTCCCACATCAACAAATTATAACAAAAATAAAATGTTTCTAGCCATCTATAAAATATTTGCACCTCATCATTATAAACGGAATACAAAAACTGGTAAGCAATTCCCTCAAGCATGCCAGTAGGAAATAACAAGGTTGCAACATCAGCTATATTAGGAAGCTTTTGTAGACAATTGTGTTCTGAACTTAGTTGGAATAGTACCCCTTTCTCTGACCCCAAGGACATTCTTAATATTTTCATAGACAAATTTGCTTCCTACCGACTCTACCATCTGCCCCTGTTTTCTCCT
>NC_056727.1:1135303580-1135346080 GCF_019279795.1 Protopterus annectens | reverse complement strand
GCCGTTTTAGCTGCAGAAATGTACTCAGTTGACAACTGAGTACGTTTCTGCAAAAACCACAATGGAGCCATGTCAGCTCCAAATAAAGGGTGCATATGTGTCAGGCAGCATGCCAATGGCCAAATATGTGGCCATTGGCAAGGTAACCTGATGCAAAAGTAATAAAAATATAATTTTTTTTTTCAGCGATCGCCGATGTTTAAACTCAGCGCAGCCCCGTGCAAACGGGCTGCGCTGTACAAAACATAAAAATGAAGGCTATAAACCCACAAATGTGGGTTTTATGCAATACATGGATTTACAATGCAGGGACCAGCAGACCAAAAACAACATGGCCACCGTTTAGTGGTTGCTAAGGGGGGAAGCTGAGTCTAAGACATGTAACTAAGCATTAGTAGGCAATCTGATGCAAATGAGTGTTAGGATACTGAATTCCACTGTCACATAGCAAATGAGCACATTCTGAGTAGTGTAAGAGTTACAGAAGGGGGAGGAACAGAGTAGGAGATAGGTGACATCACAGGGGGGAATGGCAGAAAGAAATGCAGTTCATTGGAGGTCAAAGTTACATGACAGATGTCAGACACATATCATGGAAAGAGGAGTGCCACAACATAAGCATGGGAAAGTCAAGAAATGGAAGGTGTACACTGTTGCCTACACCAAAGTTTCTTGCTGGGTGTGCATGCGCACGTGTGCATGCCATGAAGCGTGAGTAGGACAGTGTGCACACGTGTAAGGCAGACTG
Organism: Protopterus annectens; assembly: GCF_019279795.1. Taxonomy (NCBI): domain Eukaryota; kingdom Metazoa; phylum Chordata; order Ceratodontiformes; family Protopteridae; genus Protopterus; species Protopterus annectens. The sequence continues at coordinate 1,135,345,332 of NC_056727.1, read as the reverse complement.
AGCATGTGGGAGCGTGTTGGGAGATGTTTAACACTGTTTGCACGGGTGTGCATGCGTTTAAACCCGAATAAGCAGATTCTGAACCGTGTAAGCATGTGTGCACGCAAGTAAGCCACTGTGAGCGTGTTTCTGCTGGTATACACGCTGCTCCCCCCTGAGGAAACAGAAAGGAAAAAGGAAGCAACAGAATTAGTAGGAAGCTAGCAGGGAATACTGCTGGAGCTAGCAGGCGAAAACAATTAGAAGCAGGCAATTACACAGGCAGAATAGTAGCTTAGCCCAACACTTAAAAATCTGAAAACAGCAGTGCAAGATGTTTCTCTCAAGAGACACTGCAAGACAGGAGTAAGCTATTAGAAGTGAAAACTGAAAAAGCTGAACTCAGAGCAGAAATGTTAGGGGCTGCCATAGCTGTCATAATGAGACATAGGCGACTTGCTGAGGGTGGTGACAATGCAGATGGTGCCAGACAACCCACAGTGAGGAGACGGAGAAGAGTGTACAGGCCCAGGGTCACCTACCACGGGTTACATGAGCTGGAGATAGTAGAGCTATAGAGTGGACAGAGACCTCCTGCAGCAAATAGTGGAGCTGTGCAGGCCACGCCTCACACACAGAACCAACAGAGGGGAACCCATCCCAGTGGAAACCAAGGTATGTGTTGGCCTAAGAATACTAGCAACAGGTACCTTCCAGAGACCAACTGGTGATATGATGGGGATATCACAGGCATCAGCCTCCAGGGTACTGCACCAGTTCCTGGATGCCATGTCAGCACATGTCGGTGATTATGTATATTTCCCCAATGCCCGTGAGGTATTGGCCAGCAATATGCGTCTCTTCCAGCAAATAGCGGAATACCCTGAGGTAGTGGGTGCAATAGACTGCACGCACATACGCATCAAAGCACCAGCCGGTGAGCGGGGTAGGGCCTACATTAACTGCAAGGGCTTCCCTCCATCAACTGCCAGGTCGTGTGTGATGCCCAGGGCATAATAATGAATGTGTGTGCTGGCTGCCCTGGGAGCTACCATGATTCCCACATCTGGCATTTGACGCAGCTGTACCAGACATTTGCCAATGGGGACATCCCACATGGACACCTAGTGGGGGATGCAGGTTATGCACTGGAGCCGTGGCTGATGACACCCATCAGAAACGCACACACACCTGAACAGGAACGCCATAATGAGGCACACGCACAAACACGTAATGTAATAGAGCATGTGTTTGGGCTGCTCAAGTCACAGTTCCGGTGTCTGGACACATCTGGTGGAGCCTTGCAGTACACACCAACTACATGTACCCAAATTGTCATGGTATGTGCTATGCTACATAATATGATCTTGCGAAAACAGCTGCAGCAGGACCAGCATAGGGCTGGGCCAAACAGCCCCCCACCATTGCCAAGGCCATCACAGGCAGAGCGTGACTCAGAGGAGGAACAACCTGAGCCTGCCCCAGTAGGCAGAAGGAGGCGTGCCCAGTATGCCCTGGCCTTGGCAAAGAGGCAACGCATAGCACATACACTGGCTCAGTAGGAACCCTGGGAATGATACCCCTCTGACTCACTCAAATAATAACAGGGATGCCTAAAATGACATGACCTGCTCACAAACATGTACAGGGAGTGTAATATGTGCATCCGACAGAGGCAGCCCTGCAGCACCACCTGAGGCATGAATGCCATGTGTTAAGTAATGTAACACCATGTACTATATGCACACCTGAGGACCCTGACTAACATCCTACCCTCACCAAGCATCATGCCACAATATGACAATGAGATGATCAAGTGCAATAATTGGCTGAAGTATCGCAGTTAGTCAAAGGGGATCCAATGTGTGCCAGCCTGGGATGACATGCTGAGCATGACATGATGCTCCACCTGCTAGGACTGGCATGCACCTATCAGTGCAGGCCGTATGGATACTGGCAAAGGCTGTTGTTACCCACAGCGTGCCCTGAATAGGTAAGGCTCAAAACACAAACCTACCTCCATAGGTATCAGAAGGGATAAGAACCTAGATGTAATGCTACCCAATGCCAGAAGTCGAAACAGCAAGATGCATGCAGTCTAAACTCACCCAGTATGGAGAATGTTGATATCTGTGCTGTAACAGAAAACTGGGTCAAGGCTCACAACAGCACCCTAACACTACCAGGTTACACCTCATACTGTGCTGTACAGCCTCAAAACATGGAACAAGCTACAAAAGGAGGGTGACTAGCAATAATTGTCAAGGATAACCACACCCCATGTTGGTACCACAACAAGAAGCAGCATGGACTAGCCATGGTCAAGTAACAGTGGCTAAAACTGCCCCCAGTTTATAGCCTGCTACAGACTACTGTCCCAACACCAGGAACTGCACCTGGCCTATGCTGGAATACATGAATATATCAAGTCCTCCAAACCACATTATATTGGGTGACTGAAAATACCCAGACATAGACTGGGAGCATTATACTAGCCCCAACACTGTAGGACAAAAGTTCATAGAATCCATAAACCAAAATGCCCAGGAACAACGTACCACTCCCACAAGAGGGGTAAGCATACTGGATGTGATAATCAGCAACATGGGTACTGGATGGCAAGACGAGAAGTGTATTGCTCACTGGTAAAACCAGACCATAGAGTAATCACACTGGATATACAAATCCTGACCACAGTCCCTGGCCAGAAAACCACAGTGAAAAACATGTGTAAAGCAATATTTGCACTCCTCCAAACTGATGTGGAATCCATTAAAGGTCCTGTGCAGGTGCAAAATATGGGCCACACCTCAGAACCTGTAATACAGCCATTCCATGAACACTGCCAAGAATGCTTGGATTATGCAATCCTAAATTAAAACAAGACACAATGCCATACACGCAGGCATCTGGCATGGTGGACACCAGCCATAACCAAACCATGCAAGAGAATGAGGAAGCTACTACATGATAGAGCAAACATAAAAATGAAGTAATCACTGATCAGTAGTATGGCAATAAAATATGTCCACACATACAATCCACTAAGGCCAGCCACAACAAGTTGAATCTGTGAATCTTGAGGCAATGTTACACCTGCCCCAAGTACACAGACAACCCCCAACTCACCCAAGAAATACAAATATATGTGAGAGATGCAACCATCTATCCAAACTGGAGGCTGAGCTCCCTCAACTCAGTACTCCCAAAACTAGTCAGGAGGAGAAGGTAACCACACACACCACAAACCCAGTCCCACATAGACCTATCACAACTGCAAACCAAAGACATAAACACAGAAAAACATTCCCGGAGGCCCAAATTACAAACACACCACACCAACAGAGGCCTCCAAAGCAGACACCCAATCAAACAACCTCCAAACATAGCACATGCAACACATAGTACACAAAGCTGGTGTGCCAAACAGTCACAGGCCAGAAGGAGAAACAACATGCCTGATACAGTTGTAATAGGTGACTCCATAGCGAGACACACTGCTGTCCCGCACACCAGACTGAACAAGGGAAAGGGTACAGTAAGCTGCCTGTAGGCTGCCACAATACGCCACATAACACAAGTATGCAGGTCACCCCAAAGCAAGTAGAAATATGATGCAGTCATAGTCCATGCTGGTGTGAATGACCTGAGATGTACCTCCGCGGACTACATGAAAAGAGACATAGATGAGCTCTCTGATTATGTAGTCCAGGCCGGTATGACACTGACCGTTTGCAGCATCCTACCCTCACCAAGAATGATGCCACAGTACAAACACGGAATGATCAGTTATAACAAGTGGCACAATTACTGGTGTCATTCCAAGGGGATCCAATGTCTGTCTGCTTGGGATGTCATGCTTGACAAGCCACGCAGCTGTTCCAGGGATGGCTTGCACCTGTTACCCTGGACGTCTGGATAATGGATAAGGCTTTTGCCACCTCCATAGAGCCTTTCATAGGCAAGGCTGAAAAGACTAACCCACCACCCTACAAAACATAAGTGGAAAGAAACATAAGGGTAATGCTGACCAATGCCAGATGTGTAAACCCCAATATGCATGCTCCTGAGGCCATCCCCAGTATGGAGAACATTGATGTCTGTGCAGTGACAGAAACCTGCTGCAAGCCTCCTGACAGCACACCAGCACTACCAGGTTATACCACATATCATGCGTCATGGCCCCAAAACCTGGAACAAAACATAAAAGGAGGGTGAGTATCCATATTCAGCACAGACACCCATACGTCCAGGTAACTGACAATGCACAAGGCATTGGAGTCCACCCATGTGCAACTAACCGTAGGCAAGACTGCTGTACAGTCTGTAGCATGCTACAGACCACACCCTCACACACAGGAACCCCACCCAGCCGTCCTGAAGACACTGGACAGTATGAATGTCCCACCAAATACCAAACAAGGTACTCACAAATTACCACATAGGTGGTAAACCATTATGTATGGAAGGAGTAATCAGGGACCTAGGGACACAAGTGGACAGTAACCTGTTATGTGACACTCACATTGCCAATGTGGCTAGGAAGACTGTCTACATTGGACACCGTATCATGAAAGGATTCACATCTACGTCAACAGAGGTCATTGTGCCCCTATACTGTTCTCTTATCACACCCATAATCTAGTACAATGCCTCATATGGGATGTACCTTACCTGACACCTGCAGCAGTTAGAAAGACCTCAAAGGTACCTCACCAAGAGGATAAAGGGTCTCAAATATATGTCATATGCTGCCTGGCTGTAGACACCCCAGCTGAATGCAGTCACATACTGCCTACACAGAGGCATTGCATGCCTGTTGTACAAGGCCATGTCCAACACAGGAGTAATGGACATGCTCCACCCCAGAAAACTCAAAGCCATCGGAGCTGTGAGAGTGAGAGATGTCAACCTCAACACATAATGAAATAGGATGTGCTGGAGGGACAGATACATAACCCAGAGGCTCCCCACACCCTGGAACAGAATCCCACTCCATGTTAGGCAGAGCCCCTCACTGACACTCTTCAACAGGAATCTTGCCAAGTGGATGGATGATCGTAGAGTTACACTGGGGTCTTCACTGTGTCACGTCCAGACAGAGGCACAGCAAAGCAAATCATAAATGGCCATAATATTCACATAGCAAGGGGTGGCGAAAGCCACACACACTCTGGCTAGGCTAACAAATGCCCTAGGGTGGATAGCCTAGTATGAACCTATGAACCTATGAAGATACAAATTGTACAGGACACTAAGGATAATCCCAAGGCTTCCACAACTGATGGTAGGAACCGTGTTGGGAATTCACAGATATGCTCTGAATCACACAAATATCACAAACAACATACCAAACACACACACATATTGCCAACATACATCCTGACAGGTGCAGTGCAAACCCCCAGAATGCAAAATATCTATCCCAGCAGACTGCTGGCCCCTGACATTGCAGATGCTGAGGTAACAGCCAGCATCTACAAAGCAAAACACACAGCAGCAATGGTATGAGATGGTGTCCTGGGCTGAGTCCAACATGGACTCCAAGACGAATGGAATGCCAAATCACACTACTGCTCAATGTCAGCCTTACCACAGGATATGTACCCAAAGAGCAGTGTACAACAACAGTGGTCCTTCTCAACAAAGGTGTTGCCTGAATGGATACTGAAAACTACCACCCCAGAATCCTGAGAAGCTCGGTCTGCACAGCTATGGAAAGGATCAGCATGTACCGCAGACATAAAGATATTGGGGACCTACTGACACCGGACCCTACCCAGTGTGGCTTTCTTAAGTGCAGATCCTGCCCCTAAACATGTTTGACTCATTTGAAACAGTCATTAAGGTCATTGATGAGGGCAATGTGGTCCACACAGCGTAGCTGGACCTTGCAAAGGCTTCTATACAATACCCTACGTGTTCATTATAGATATGCTCACCAGCTTAAATATAAACCCCTATGTCAGTAGAGGGGTTGCAAACCAGACCAAGGACAGAACAGACATGGTCAGACATGCTGCAGCCATGTCAGACTACAAACCAGATATAACTGGCATCCCACAAGGCTTGGTCCTGGGATCTCCCTCGTCTGGTATATATGTCCCATAGGTACAGGCCAACATGGAAGGACTGTGTCTGAACATGTTTGCAGAGGACTACAAACTGCTCACCATATATGACCCTCCAGCTGACACAAGCATCCCACAAAAGGGCCACATAGAAACAGACAACTGGTGCCATAGCCATGTCAGCAAGCTAATTGCAGAAAAGTGTATAGTCAACCCCGTGGTTATACAGTAAGTGCCCACCAATTACCACATAGGTGTTAACCCATTACGTACTTAACATGTAATGAGAGACCTGGGGACACAAGGTGATAGATATCCTGCATTGGACAAACATGTGGCTGTAGTGTTCACAGAAACATACCATATACCCACCTAATCATGAAGGTTGTCAGATCTAGATAAGGGAGGGTCATTGTGGCTCTGCAGTCATCCTTCATCAGCGTTACAATTGACTACAATAGCCCCTGTGGGATGTACCTCAGCAGACACCTCCATCAACTGTAAAGTCCCCAACAGTACCTCACCAGGAGTATCAAAGAGCTTGCACAGATGCCATGTGTTGCCTGATTAAACAAACTGCAGCTACACACACTGCCATACTGCCCACCCAGAGGCAAGCTGTGCCTGATGTATAAAGCCATGTCCAAGCTGGTATCAATAAACATGCTGCACCTTGTACAATCTGAATGGCAGTGAGCTATGCACATGAGAGACCTGAACCCCAGCACTGACTTACATAGGACAAGCTGTACTGCATGATCCATAACACAGAAGCCACCCCACCCATGAGTAAACTCCCAGTACAGGCTATCCATAGAGTCACTCATCGATTCTCCTCAAGAGGAATCTTGATGAGTGGATGGGAGATGGTAGCTTTACCCTGGGTATCACTGTTATGTCACAGGTAGACAGAGGCACAGTATACTAACCATGACATATGTCATGGCAAACTCCACTTACAATGTGTGTCGAAGGACAAACACACTCTCCGACTAGCATTAGAAATGGCCTAGGGCACATCGCTAGTGTTTGCAAATGTACACCTATGTTGTGGAATACACTACCAATGTTGGACAAGCCTGGTTTAAGTAGTTCATATCTGAACATAATGCAACATGGTCAGATGTGCACAACTGGCCCCTAACCAGGCTGTTGTGCTCACTATGGAAATGTAAAGCAGTGATAGGACTAAAGCCCAGGATACTGTCCACCACAGTCAAAGTACTGAACCAGTACACTATACAGTACTACAGTGTTAGGTCAGTGTGAAAGGATGTTGACAACTGTATGCAAAGTATCCCATGCAAACCCTGCAGGCACAGTATAATCCCTGTTGTGTTCACACACAAAGCAGTTGGACAGTAACTACACAACATGACACACAACACACAACCATAAACGGGAGATATTTGTTGAAGTTCACACTCATCCACAAATGTGGTGGGCTGCAGAGTTCAACATATGGAAAGCTCACACTGGGCATGCTCACACACTTTGATAAATGAGACATATGTCAGACAACATGCCATGGGAAGGCTGAACTGGGCATGCTCACACACTTAGGCCAAATCTCAGTTTAGCAGTTGGCCACACATATCTGGTATTTGTACGTGTTATTCCAGGAACCAACCACATTACAGCAATCTGCCCAGTGCACACAGTTAAATGACTACAGAGACATACGTGATATAGTGGATCCCTCCCATATGCAAACATCTTCCACAGATACACAAGTTGTTCATACAAACAGGGAATGCTATGGCAATAAAGACCTGCAAACAGTCTATCAGCAACAAATAATGTGCATTTGACAATTAAACATATGGGTGTAGAGGTCAACACTAGGCTGTTTGCCCTAGGGAATGACAGCTTAGCCAGAGTGTGCTTGGCGTCTGCCTCCCCACAGGATGCACATTCCCCTTTCTAAACACTGATGATGTCAGCACCCTATAAGTACAGCAGGAGAAGGGAAACCTCCCAGTAATGTGAATAGCGTGCTCTGCTAATGCGTCCGTCTCAAGTGTCATAACATAGTTAGGTAGGGGTTTGAATCCTGCAAATGCTCAGTGTGTGAGTGGGGTTGGTGTGTGTGCAAGTCTGTGTGAGGGAAATGTCCCTTTTGGCAACTGGGAAAACACACTACAGGATGCACATTCCCCTTTCTAAACACTGATGATGTCAGCACCCTATAAGTACAGCAGGAGAAGGGAAACCTCCCAGTAATGCAAATAGCATGCTCTGCTAATGCGTCTGTCTCGAGTGTCATAACATAGTTAGGTAGGGGTTTGAATCCTGCAAGTGTGTGTGTTTGGATGAGGGGGGTTAGTGTCTGTGTGAGGGAAATGTCCCTTTTGGCAACTGGGAAAACACACTACAGGATGCACATTCCCCTTTCTAAACACTGATGATGTCAGCACCCTACAAGTACAGCAGGAGAAGGTATGTGGCATGGACAATGACTGAGTCATATGTGTCCATGCCTCTGACTGACCTGTATGCTTGTGTTATGTGGTGGACCATAGTGCCCCACGGGCATATCACTGTGACCTTCACCTTGTCCAGCCTGGTGAGCATGACCACACTGTACCGGACAATAAAGGTAGCTAACACAACTGTGGCAGGTGTGTTGTCTAGCCGTACAGGCTGTGACTGTTTGGCACACAGGATTTGTGTGCTATGTGTTATGTGTGATGTGTTCAGGCATAACGTATGCCTGTGTGCCAGCTGCAGAGGTGTGTGCCGCTCAGGCAGGATGCTATTCTAAGGCTCCACAAATGGCCCAGTGTGTACACGTGCTTGTATTGCTGTCAGTGTAGGTCTACATCAGACTGGTATTGTAGTCACTGTAGTATTGCATGCCACCTGACAGGTTATGCCAGTACTGGGTTCAGAGTGCTTAGTCCCCAGTTTGGCTATGTGGTTCCATCTCATACATGTGTTGTACGTCCATGTGTAGGGGAGAGGGTTGACTGTGTACATGTGGCAGCTGTGACATTGCCACATGACCCACATATTCCACAACTGTACCATAGAGGTGACTGACAACTGACCTTTGCACATGCTACCATAGTATTGTGATTGCCATGGTGATTAACAGCACATAGGGCCAATGGGGAACAAGGTACATAGGTTCATAGGTTCATAGCTTCATACTAGGCTATCTGCCCTAGGGCATTTAAGAACCTAGCCAGAATGTGTTTGGCTGTCGCCATCCATTGTAAATATATCTTGCCATGCCCTTTTCCGAGGTTAGTATACTGTGCCTCTGTCTAACAGTGACACAGAAGTGATACCCGGGGTAAACTGACAATGTCCCATCCACTCATCAAGATTCCTCTTGAAGAGAGTCAATGAGGGACTCTGCCTAACCTGGACTGGGATTTTATTCCAGAGTGAAGTGAGCCTCTGGGTTATGAATCTGTCCCTCCAGCATGTCCTATTTATTTCAGTGCTGAGGTTCAGGTCTCTCAAGCGTGTAGCCCGATGGGATTTGGATATTCTCAGGTGCAGCATGCCCATTAATTCCGGGTTTGACATGGCGTTATACATTAGGCACAGATCGCCTCTGAACAGGCGGTATGCCACTGAGTAGAGCTGGGGTTTCTTTAACCGGTCAGCATATGGCATCTGTTTGAGCCCTTTGATCCTCTTGGTGAGGTACTTGTGGGGTCTTTCCAGTTGCTGCAGGTGTCTGGTAAGGTACATCCCAACAGGGGGATTGTACTCAATTATGGGCCTGATGAGGGATGAGTAAAGAGGCACGATGTCCTCCCCTGATGTAGATGTGAATCCCTTCATGATGGGGTGGGCTATATACAATGCCTTTCTAACCACTTTGGCCACGTGGTTGTCAAATGAGAGATTGCTATCAACTTGGGTCCCCAGGTCCCTAATTACTTCTTCTGTACGTAATGGAGTACCACCTATGTGGTACTTTGTGGGCACTTTGTTTTTGCCAAAGGGAGTGACTATACACATTTTTGCATTCAGCTGGAGGCCATGGCTCTGGCACAAGTTGTCTGTTTCTATGAGGCCCCTTTGGAAGATGCTTGTGTCGGCTGGAGAGTCGATTATGGTGGCCAGTTTGCAGTCATCTGCATATTTGGTCAGCCACAGTCCTTCCGTGTTGGCCTGTACCTCCGATAAATATATACCAAACAAGAGAGGTCCCAGGACTGAGCCTTGTGGGACACCACTTGTAACTGGTTTGGAGTCTGGCATGGCTCCAGCAGTTCTAACCATGTGGGTTCTGTCCTTGAGCCAGTGTGCAATCCATCTAGTGACATAGGGGCTCATATTTAAGCTGGTGAGCTTCTCTAGAATGCCCGAGTGGGGTATTGTTTTGAAGGCTTTTGCGAGGTCCAGGTAGGCTGTGTGGACCACCTTCCCTCGTCAATGGCCTTGGTGACTGTTTCAAAGAAATCAACCAGGTTTGAGAGGCAGGATCTGCCCTTAACAAAGCCAAACTGGGTATGAACCAGTGTCTGTAGGTCCCCAATATCTATATTTATGTGGTCCATGATGATCCTTTCCATAGCTCTGCAGACCAAGCTAGTGTGGCTTATGGGGCGATAGTGTCCAGGATCCGTTGAGGCACCACCTTTCTGTAGAGGGACCACTGTTGCTGTACGCCACACTTTGGACACATATCCTGTAGTAAGGCTGGGATTGAACAGTAGTTTTATGTTTGGTTGTAGCACGTCTTGGAGGTCATGTAGGACACAGCCCGGGACACTGTCTGGTCCCATTGATGCAGTGTGTATTGCTTTGGAGAGGGCGGCTCTTACCTGAGCATCTGAGATGTCAGGGGGGCAGCACTCTGCTGGGATACATATTTGCCCTTTCGGTGTGGAGGGGGGTGAGAAGTTTGCACTGAACCTGTCAGCTAGAATGTTGGCAATGTCTGTGGGTTTGGTGTTTCTATTGACATTTTGGACTACCTCTGAGCATATCTGGGAATTACCACCCAGGTTCCTAACATAACTAAAGAAAGCCTTGTGATTATCCTTAGTGTCCTGTGCAATTTCTCTCGAAGCTGGCCTTAGACAATCTTATGAGTGCCTGTAGTTATTTGCTAATACTGATCAGTGATGCCTTCCCTTTTGGGATTTTGCTGTATCATTTAGTAGCTTCCTCCTTCTATTGTGTAGTTTGTTTATGGCTGGGGTCCACCAGACAGGACGTCTGCCTTTGGAGGATTGGGTCTTGGTTTTATTCGGGATCACATGACCCATGCATTCCTGAAGGTGTCCATAGAATGCGTTTATAGAGGAATCTGCGGTCTGGTCTGTAGTTTCCACAGGCCCGGGCTTTGAAGGTTTCCACCTCAGTTTTGAGGAGTGTGAATTTGCTTTAGAGAAGTTGTTCACTGTGGTGTTCTGGGCAGGGGGTGGGGTCGGGATGTGAATATCCAGTGAGATTAGTTTATGGTCCGATCTTACCAGTGAGGGATACACTTCTGGTCTGGAGCATAGAGTCCCCATGTTGGTGATGATCAGGTCCAGTATGTTTCACCTTCTTGTGGGAGTGGTAACAAGTTGTTCCATAGCATTTGAGCTCATATATTCTAGGAATCTTTGGCCTAGGGTGTTGGAGCTAGAGTCATGCTCCCAGTCCATGTTTGGGTAGTTGACGCCCAATATAATGGTGTTTGGAGAGACCTTCATATTTCCACTGTTCACAGGATGGCCGAGTGCAGTTCTTGGGTTTGGGAGGGTGGTCTGTAGCAGGCTATAACCTGGAAGGCAGTTTCACCCATTGTTAGTTGCACATGGATAGTCTCTGATGCTTGGTGCTTTGCCACCAACCTGGAGGTGTGGGTATCTTTGATGAATATCAATATTCCCCTCCATTTGTGGTTCTTCCAAGTTTTGGGGCTGAAAAGCATGGTATGAGGTATAACCTGGTAGTGCTGGGGTGCTCTCAGTAGCCCTGAACCAGGCATCTGTTACTGCACAGATATCGATGTTCTCCATGCCAAGGAGAGTTTGGTGCATGCATCTTGAGGTTTAGACTTCTGGCGTTGGGTAGCATTACTCTTAGTTTCTTATCCCTTGTGATACCTATGAAGGTGGGTTTGTCATTTGAGCCTTGCCTAACATAGGCACTATGGGGGTAGCAAGAGCCTTTGCCAATATCTGAAAGCCCAGGGGTGACAGGTGCAAGCCGTCCCTAGCGAAGCAGGTGGTTCAACAGAAGATGAATATGTGAGGGTGTAGTGCCTGTGATTAGTTAGCAGTAGCATATATGACTGCTCACGTGGACAAATGCCAGGTAAGTCATATGCAATGTGTCACAGGCAACGTACATGTGAACAGGACAAACAGTGACATTCTGTCAAGTGAGACATGGACATACATATAGTAAGCTATGCAGATGTCACTAGGAGTCCACAGAAGCTCTGTAACTATGCATTGCAGGTGGGATCAGTATTCCAGGGTAATTGCAAGCAAACATGCATGCAAACAAAGCTACAGTAAGCAGGGCTGCATGTAGTCCATTGTACAACAAACAAGCTGTACCACTTCCAGTAGGTAACACTGCAAATATGCAGGCACTATGCACATGTACATGGAAATACACAGGTCAGATGGCTAGGGTCCAGTCTCAGCGCACACAAGTGTACAGACCATGTACTGTCAGGATGTACAATAACTGGATGGAAACCCATGTGCTCATACCTGCAGTAATACACATGTCAAATAACAGACACTGAGCCTTCACTCAGTGGTTCCATACGTAGTAGGATGTGTGCTACCTGGCCTGCCACCACAGTATCCCTGACATGTATGGGGACTCTCCCTCCTGTGACAGTTAGTTTTGTGTGTTGGGGCTGTCTAGCATGGTATGAGATGTGAGCTTGCAGTGCTAGGGTGCTCCTGTGTGTCCTGTACCAGTCGTGTAGTACTGCACACATATCAACATCCTCAAACATCCGCATTGCAGAGTCCAGTGTGGGCAACATGCCACTTGCAGTTTACATGTCCATCATTGCATATTAATACATTCATTACCTTATTCCCTGTGCTACCTATGTATGTAGCCTTCTGTTGACATCCTTACCACCAGTATGCCAACATGTGCAGATGATACACTATGGTACTTACCATGGGTGTAGACAACAGTACATGACAATCACACCCTTACTGCATCAGGCATGCTGTGATATACCCACAATTAATTCAGCACACAGTACTGTTAACAACATGATACTATTACTACACGTCTATGTAGTCACCCTGTGCATCAGCAACATGTTAACCTGTACCTGCACTGATGTTACAGATTGCAGGAGGTGGCACAGTTTCATCATATGCACAGGGTGTGAACTTGGTATGCCTGAGTCAGCCACCGATACCACCGATTGACATGTATGTGTATGTGTGTTGGTGAGGGACAGCAGTACAAGGTGGGGCAATGTTGATGCAGTGTGTGCATGTATGCGGTAGCCCTAGGTGTTGTCAATTCGCATGTGTGTATGGATGCACACAGTTCCACCTCATGGCTGCCATATACTGGTGTTTGTGGACAGCCACAGACTGTACCTGCCAGGTCATACAGATCAGTGTCTCTGGCCACGGACACGGTACCTGTGCCTTGCAGGGGTGCTACGGACCATATCCGGTACCAACCCAGACTGGGTACTGTCATCAGAAGCAGGTGTTCATTGACTGGACACAGATCCCTGTCGGGCCTGGCCAGAGCCACGTGCACGTGGTCTCCTGGGGCGGTCTGATGACAGCACAGACCCAGCATTGCTGGGGCTGCTGCTGGCACTATGGGGGCGGCCGCGGCCCTGTTGTCATCCGCGATGACTGCAAGCTGCTGCTGTTGCTGGCATACGCCCACGTCGATGCCTCAACCGTCCACCATCGCCCTGGCTCATGGACATGTAGTTGTGGAACCGGTCTAATATGTCCCCACAACGTCTGTCTATGACATCGGTGAAATTACGGATGGCAGCCGCAATGTCACGCATACTGTCAGTCATGGCTGTGCGACATGCTGTCAGCTCCCTCAGACCCTGTCTGGTGTACCGTTCCATACGTGACTGTGCCTGCATGACAGCCCGAAACATAGCTGAGGTTGTAAGACCTCTGTGGGCACGTCTGACAGGGGCAGTACGCCCACGGATGCTCCCACGAGAACCCCTGGACATCTGTCTGTGTGGTACCATCTCTGGGCCATGCCCATGGCTGCTGTGTGGGGAGGCATGTGCCACAGATACCACATTACCCTGGTCAATGCCCACTGTATGCTGTCCATCACCTAGGGACATTGGTGACAAAGGGTGTATTGGCAGGATAACTGTGCGCATTGATGGGGTCGACAGCTGTGTACTGTCAATCGGCTGACCAATGGCGGACCCTGGCATACCTTCCTGTGCCATTACACAGATGTCATCATTATCAGTACCCATGGCACCTGATTCAGGTTCCCTGCTGCATGACACCAGAGCAGCACCAGAACCTGTGGGAGGGAAACAGGAAACACAGTTTACAATGTCTACACATTACCAGTGATGCACACATCCACACATGCACAGGTCCAGACATGCACACATGCACAGGTGCACACATGCACAGGTGCACACATGCACACATGCACACATGCACACATGCACACATGTGCATGTGTGCACATGCACACATGCACAGGTGCACACATGCACACATGCACACGTGCACATGCACACATGCACACATGCACACATGCACAGGTGCACACATGCACACATGCACAGGTGCACACATGCACACATGCACACGTACACATGCACACAGTTGCACACAATTGTACAGTACTCAGTATGCGTGATATCAACACACAGACACAGACACACCTACATGCATACAAAGAGCACTACTAAGTGAGCCTAATATTACTATTACTATCAAGACTATTACAGGTATTGTTAATACACACTCACCAGCATGGATAGGCTGCATTGCTGTTACACCGATGGGACCTGCAGACGTGAAGAAACTAATGTCAGTGGGCACAACTGTGCCATTGTTACTGAGTATGATACAGGTCAGTAGTACAACAGTCGCCTTTCACAGGTCAGCTGCTAATATTGAGGATATCACACTTGCACATTAAATACTATGGTGACAGCTACAAACCAAGGACACACCTCACACATGCATTAACTACCAGTGTACACAACAGTCAACTATACATATGGCATATTACCTGCACGCTCACTGTCTTGCTGCTGCGTGGCTCCAGCCTCCATCATAATGCATGTCTGCTGCTGTTGTTGTTGCTGGCGGACTGGAGCCACTACACTCATGAGTAGTCCCTCCAGTCTGGTGAGTGGGGATGTGTAGCCACCCCACCACCTGTGGCGACCTGTTGCCTGTGGATATCCGATGCACGCTGACGGACATTTCTGATTAAATCACTGCAGTGATGTCGTACCTGCTCATATGTCCTATTATGCGTGCCTATGTCATTTACCCGACGGACCAGGTCTTGCCACAGTGCAGCCCTCTCCTGCTGATTCTGGCTGGTGCGGAAAAGAGTATTGCATAATCCCGCACCAGGCTCTGGTGTATCTCCTCATCCTCAGCTGTGGAGTAAGCGGATTCGCGGGTGAGCCATGTACCTGAAAAGAAAATAACCTGATATCAGCAATATATGTCAGCAGAATTTGGCACACATACTACACATGCTACTCGACTGTTATGATACAACATATCTCACATATATAGCATCTGTCTGTCTATTGGTGGATACACATGTAAATGGCCAGGTATCAGTGCTCAGCCAGCAACTGTGCAACAGTACCTGGCACACTCCATACGACATACTACCAAACCCCAGCAGTCAGAACACTGATTCAGGTCCAGAGCACCTCCTCACTCTGGGGTTTGTATCTAGGTACTGTATGGCCTACATCATCAACTACTGTGAGCTGACCACACACTAATTGCCCTGGATATACATATCCCACCTCCACCACCAGCACAAACGACTATAGTGAATAACATTGCAGATGCAAACTTTACACTTTGTAACAGTGACATGGTATCCTTTCAGCCCACTGGGCCAGTGGCAGATACAACCCACAATGCTGACCCCTACACAAATGCTTTCTACAGACATCTCCGAGAATGCATGGATCATGCAATCCCATATATGACCAAGACACTCTCCACAAAGGGACAGCATCCTGTCTGGTGGACCCCAGCCATAGACAGATTGTATTACAAAGATGGAAGCTACTGCAAGACAGAGCATAATTCCATAAAGGGAAGGCATGTCTGAGCAGCACTAGTAAGGATCTATTTTCCATCATACAAACATCCATGGGCAACTTTGAGAGGGAAATCAAGAGGGACACTACAGATAACCAGAAGGCCTTCTTCAGTTATGTTAGCAACCTGGTCAGAATCCATCCTCTATGCCCATAGTTAGTACACAACAACAAATATTTCACTGAAACCACAGATATTGACAACATTGTGGCAGACAGGTTCAGTGCAGGTGTCACCCCGCCCTCTCCCCCAAAATAAGACATAGTTATCCCAGCTGACTGTAACCTCCCTGTCATCACAGATGTCCAGGTGAGAGCACCCTCATGAAAGCAGAATACACAACATGACTGGGACCTGATGGTATCCCCAGTTGCATGCTACATAAACTCTGACAGGAGCTAAACACACATATAGAAGTGCTATGTAACACTAGCCTGACTACAGGATATGTACCTGTACACTGGCGCACAGCAGCAGTGGTTCCACTCCACGAAGGAGGCACCTCAACATACCAATACAATACAACACAATACATTACATTACAATACAATACTATACAATATGCTATTGCCCCTGGGACTACAGCAGCATACTGTTCTGCTACCCTGACCATTGTGACACATGTGGTGTGATGGTACCTGCTGCTGTCACACAGTTACACAGGGTGACTCATATGGCATATTACCTATCTGACTAACATTCAGCAGGGGTATGTGTGACATGTACTCATGGGGAGTCTTGCTTCTTAACACTGTGTGGTTTATTGCAGGGTATGTCTTATCTGTGGGTAGGAACTTTTACCTACACATGTGCTCTCTATTGCAGTGGCATGGACGACACACAGCAGTCATTTAGGTTGTGGATGGTGTGAGGTGTTACTATGGTTGTTGGACATCTGTCATGGGTGTGACTTACGTATGTAAATCCGGGAGTGGTAACCTCTATGTGGGTAGTATGTGTGTACTCTGTGGTGTTGTCAGTCACTGTGCATTGGTAATGTGTTTGAGTGCATTGTCACAGTGTTGTACATGTCACTGTGTCCTTCTCCATATCTGTAGCTGTCATGTGAGGTCCATACCATGGCATCCATTATGTGGTGTGGAGGGGTACACCGACCTACATGTCCATAGCTGACACACCATGTCTGCTGACACATACCATGTGCAGGTATTCCAGGAATAGTGTGCCACTGTGAATATCATTGGGGCACTATTGTACACATTTATGACCCTGTTCACCCCTGACACATGCAGTGGTGGGCAGCCAATCACATATCTGGTGGTTACTGGTGTAGGTGATTTGAAATGGGGTATGGTACTCCGGTTTTGACACTGGTGTTCACTCCATGCCTTTGTCACCAGGCACCTGTTGCAATACATCTGTACACATGTGCCTCACTCAGAATATATATACATCTCTCTCTCTCTCTATATATATATATATATATATATATATATATATATATATATATATATATATATATATATATGTATATATATATATATATATATATATATATATATATATATATGTCTGTATACATATACACATATATATATATATATTGATGTACATATATTGCTATAGATATGGAGGGGGGGACACAGAGGGGGTGAGAGTGACAGAGGGGGTGGGACAGGGGGTGTTGAGGTCGTCATATACAGTCATACCTGTAGATAGTCAGATCAGTCTGTCTATGTATATGTATCTACATATATCTATATCTGTATGTGTGCATTACATATATATGTTTGTACATATTCTATCTATCTACATCTGTCTATGTATTCCTACATCTCTCTCTATGTATGTATACATATATGCATATCATATATATATATATATATATATATATATATATATATATATATATATATATATATATATACATACATATTTTGACATACATACGTATCCATATGATAGACAGGTATATCAACATGTTTGTCTACCATACTGTATACACACACTAACATACTGCTAAACATACATAACTGTGAAACCTACTTTGTACATTGCACTACAACCTACAGTCAACCTACATTGATATGTGCACATAGATGCTCTCACATACAAATGTATGTACAGCCTTCACTGATAGTTGCTGTATGTCCCCTGCCCTTTACACATCTTCATATACATATGGATACAGACCAATGACACATATGGAGGGTTCACAGTATGTAGACCTTTATAGTATTACTTTACATTACCTGTGTTTGTCACAGCTGCTTGTGTTGCTGTCTGGTTTTCTGTCCTGCTGCTCCACTTGCCAGTTGTCAGCTTTCAGGTGGCTGTTGCTGAACAGTTTTGTTTGTGTCTGCTTAATTTCAATTTTCTCTGTCTCTGTCTCTGTCTCTCTCTCTCTCTCTCTGTCTGTCTGTCTGTCTCTCACGTCCTCCTCAGGGTGCAATGAAAGTATTGCATGTGTGGACTGGGAGTACAGCATACTTTTGTAGGTATCTGCATATGTCCATGTGATGGCCTCTGCACCAATTGTTAGCCAGCATTTGCTAATTGCATGCAGCCAGTTGTGTACTGATTGCAGTTCTCACTGTGATTTCAGAACAGTGCTATAAAGAGGTATGTGAGATAGGCGTAGCCCTTTCAGATTTTAAGGGCAGGGACCATGCTGGTATGCTGTGGACAATGTTCTGTGAGTGTAAAGGTTGGTATCTCTCTCATATTTCCAGCTGTGTTGTAGATTAACATTCCTCCATTCATTTCTCCAGTTTCCTGTACTAACTGTGTATGTACACTGACACCTACAACTACTACTACTGTTAATGTGTGTGTGTGTGCTTTCCTTTCACTTTTGCTTGCACTTTGTTGCTAAGGCTTCAATATTTGCCCTTTACAGTCACTACTTGTATGCCTGCTAGGTGTCCTGACTGTAGTGTGCTGCTGTAGCTTTCCTATTTTCCATGTACATTCACACCTTGGAATGCTTGCTATATCTGCTAGGGTGTTACAGCATGCAGTGTGGTCTGGCCATGGTGTGGGCCTTGACATCTATTAGGGTATTTGAGTATGCTGCTGAGCAGGCCCCAGAGACTCTCAGGTTCATCTGTTATCTGCCTCATGGAATGGTACATATCAGTGGGGTACACCCATTAAATTGTCTGGTATGCTGCAGTTGTGACTGTGGGTTAGCATGAGCATATGTATTACTACACTTATTCTGCCATGCAAGTGGTGAATACTTTCAGGACTCCATAGTTACCATTGCATGTGTTGTTACACCTTTCTGCCTACTGTTTGTACATTTCACATGGAGTCTGTGGGGCATCCCTGTAAGTCATTCACTGTTGCTATGTCTAGGCTCTTAACTATTCAAATATGGTGGTGTCAGACCTCTCATGTGTACAAATATTTGCAGGTTGTCCACATTTCTGCCTCATATTTTGGTCAATATCTCATGCACAGCTTTTTCTGGCAAATCACTCTGGGCTCAAGTCAGAATATAGTGACAAACATTCAAGTTTCAGACTTCATACCCTTCCAAACATCCCACAAAATGCAGACCCTGTTACTCTCTGAACTGTCTGCGTTTGTTGTAACATTATTTGTAATGTGTCCCTGGTTTTGGGCCTTTGCTCCACATATTTTATTACTTGGTCCGGATGTGTTCCTGTAAGAGGTTGTGGGGTATGGGCAGTGATTATCCTGCTGTGAGTATGTGTGTGGCTTGCAAGGTGCTACAGTGACATTATTACCTACTAGCTACCAACTAGCATGGCTGTTTCTGTTCACACACTACTATTATGGAAATCCACTAGTTTTGACAGTAATTCTAAATGACATGCTTTGTGTACTACACATCCTATATTCCCTTTACATTCATTCCTACTATTACATGATATATTTATTTTAGCACAATGTTCTTGTATAACAGTCATGGCTTAGTGGTAAGTCATGCAGACTACTGTTTCCAAGGTCCTGGGTTCGGGACTGACAGTGGGATTTTATTTTGCTTTTGAACTGACTACAGGACCTGTCAATCAGAGTGACTAAGGCACTTTTAAGCAGTTGTAACCAGGTTAGCGCTGGTTTGCGCGGAGCTCACGCATGCACACTAGCGTTTAGCTCAGCGCACACAAGCGCACACCCGCTTACAACCTCTTAAACGTGCTTACTCTTGCGCACACCCGTGCTATTTTCTTTGAAAGAAATGAAAATGGGGAGACAGGAAAGTGGTGAAAAAGGGGTCACAAAGAGGGTAAGACAGTAGGGAAACAAGCTTGGGTTTTGCAGGAGGGATGTAGGTAAGGCCCATAGCTGCCCATTTCTTCATCAGCAACAGCTGTGCATATGTTTGTAATTTGGTGTGACATTTGATACCTTCCACCCCTGAGAGAGGTGTAAGGACAACAATAATACTTGTTGTACAGCCAATTGTAATTGATAGTTTCCATGTCTGGTAGACATATGTGCGGAATGGGCAGCTATGTATGGGGCGTAATTTTTTGTGGGTACAGAGTGCCCTTTTTTTTTTTTCAGGTGAGAGTGGTATGTCAGGTGAAGGAAGTCGGTATAGCTGGGGAGGTAGGTTGGGTAGGTCAACAGACAAGACAAACAAGATGCATACATATACGTATGACACGTGTGGGGAGGGGTTACACAATTGACAGGGACGGAGGTTTGGATATCCAGAGCCCATGAGCCCACAGATGGCAACAGTGGAACTGATATCCCCACCCATGGGCAGTTGCCACTGTTCCTTCACTGCCCAGGATGGGGCTGTGCTGGGGGCTGTGTAGGCCGGGCAACAGGCATGCCCGTAAGTTGTGCCACCTGTGCCTCAAGCTGGCATAGGGGCTCGAGAACAGAGTCCCGGATCTCCCTACGCACCACAGTCCGGATGCTACGGAGGGTGAGTGGTGGTTCTCCTCCGGCCACGCTTGCAGAGGGGGGACGGGCCCCATCCCCTGCAGCGCTTCCACCCACAGGTGGCACAGGGCCACCGGAGGAGGGTCCAGACTGGGCACTAGTGCCAGGTGCACTCGCCAGCTGAGGTGGGAGAGGTGGGTCCGCTGGAACCCGCCTTCCCTGTCGTCCTATGTTTTGCATTATGTCATGACAGTTTGGGTTAGTAACATACAATACCATTCGCAATTAGTTGTAACAGCATGCATTAGTATTCCCATTAACCAAACACCCAGATATTCACACCATTGAACAGCAAGCATAACACATGCATAATTTGAACAGCAATACACAGTCCAACAACATGCAGGGTTGATTGATGGCAACAGGCCATCAGGTTTGGATGTATGAACAGGGCAGATGCATCAATGGACATGCAAATATTTATGACCCATCAGGACAAATGTCCAGGGGTGTTAATTGTGATTGCACATACCATTTTCACGTGGAATGGATTATATGTGGTTATAGGGTGGGGTGAAGAAAATATTATTAACACCTTGAATACCAATACATATGCTGTACATTTCTAATAGCTACAGATATATACACACTACTGTTCTAACTACAGTTTCCTATATGATAACTACTTCAATTTGGTGATAGGACTGTTACTGCTACATCAATATACATTTTATTGTTATTCATACACGTTCATATCTGGCTTTGTTCAGCTACATCATCCTGCTACATTTGCTTTATATAGCTATAGACAACTGTGGATGTTTGATATTTCAGACAATCATACTATCTGCATATTGCAGACTGAGAGCAACATATCCAGATTTTGGGATACACATTCCAGCTGCAGCAACACTTTGGACACATTTCGCAGTTTGGTTCTACTTGTCACATTCATTTCATTCTGTACTGACTGCAGTATACTTTATACAGGGGTTATTACTACTTTATTGGTGGATTCATAACTCTTTCTCACACCCTCTCACTTGTTTTCATTTTACTATTCAGGATGGTACTTACTTCTAGGCTTTATTGACATGTTTTACCTGTAGTTATTACAATCCTTTCCAGCAGTCTCACTTCTGTCATGTTTCAGTATTTCAACAGGGATATATTTCACACATGTGAGTTGCTCATCTTCTGCAGCTGTACTTTTCAGCCTGCTGCAGGTTGTGCACTATGATATTATAGGTGGGGCATCTTTATTTCAGACTTTATTTCAGACATTTTCATTTTTCTGTTTGGATTTCAGACTGCAACACACTTTTGTAATCAAGCAATACTTGCAAACACTTTTACACTGTTACTTGCACATTTTATTACTTAGTGACTACACTGCACTCTTTTGCTAACTGTCATACTTTTATATTTCTTTACAGTTACTGGGAGTGGATTACTGACCTGCCTGGTGGCGCAACCGCACCAGCCTATCGCCATAGGCTCTGCGGTTCGCAGAACGGACACCTGCAGCTGTAATATAAATGAAGTAATATTGGAATACACATCTCCATAATATCAGCTAATTTAATTTCTTACATACATAATTAAATGTAACTTACTCAGTAGTGGGGCGTTGGGCATTTGCCAGGCCTCCTGGATCCAAAGGTTCAATTGGTCCTGCTTGCGTCTCTTCAGGTCCGCATGGTGGTGACGGACCTGCTCACCAGTCCTTGGAATCCCTGTGGCACTGGTAAGATCATGAGCCAACCGGTCCCATGCCTCAGCCCTATATGCTCCCCACAGGACCTGGCCCTGCATGAGTTGGGCCTCATGATTGTGGACTAGGAGCCAGACCATGTATCTGGACTCCTCAATGCCCCACCTCTGTGCTCGAAAGCAACTACCCTCACCTACACCTGACATTCTGGCTGCAAGTCAGTTCTACAATTGTTTATGCTGTGTATTCCCGCCTATGGGGCTTATATATGCCGTTTTTCCCACACTTATCTGTGATTGGCCATTTTGGAATTGTATCCACTTCACAAAACCTGCTTTGTCATGCTCCACTTTCTATTCATTCCTATATATTTGCTATTACTGCATTTCTGAGTACAGCTGTCATAGCTTAGTGGTTCAGTAACTTGACTATGGTGCATGGTATCCTGGGTTCGAACCTGGCCACTGCTTTTTATATTTTATGACTGTCTAGACAGGCTAGGGGGTGTGTCTGTGTAAAGGCAGTTTTGTTACAGCTTGCTCAACGTTGCCCATCGGTTAGCTTGTTAGCGCAAACGGGGTGCGCTGGCTTACGCCTCATTTGGCTGTCAGCACGCATAGTACGCTCAGCTCAGCTAGGGGCACACAGTTTCAGCATGTGAAACCACTGCTCACCTACGGGCACTCATTTTGCACCTGTTAAACCACTGCTCACCTACGGGCAGATGCACTCACCTTGTTAAACTGTAGCTCAGCTATAGGCACATCTGGCATTTTTTTATTGTTTTGTTACCTCACATTTCTTCAAAATAAATGGACTAGTTCATTACATTTTACATAAAATGTGATTTTATATGTGTACATGTTTGTCAGGGACTTGTTTCATGCTTATTTTGCTAAAAATAAAAGTTGGTGTTGTGGGGGCTCGAACCATGAATGCCTGCTCTTCAGCTGACATCTCTACCACTACGCTATTGCTTCTTGGCTTACTTTGCATATTTAGTTCTTATATGCTTTCCCACTGACTGCTAACTGTAGCTGCGCTACGGCACGCCAGCAAAACGAGAGCACTCACGGTTAAACATCTTTACAATTTAAAAAAAATATATCACATGTTCATTTATATATTTTCTGTTCATAGTCTGTGGGGGCATGTGTTGTGTTGTGTTTATTCACATTTCCGTGGACTCTGTCGTGGGTGTTTACTTTGGGCACTTTTACTCTTCTGGGGGCGTGTCCGCTTGCAGGGCTCGGCCTACGGACACGCCCCCTACTGTCTTACACGGACCGTGTTAGACTTAGGTGTGATTCAGCATGCTCTCATGAATATGCAGAGCATGCTGACATCACTCCGTTTAACTGCAGCCTCCGTGTAAGAGTTATAACTCTTACACGGAGGCTTCCTGAATCCTGCCCTTAAAAAAACAGTGCAAGGCTCCAGATCAATCAGATAATTATGTAAACAGCAGTTAGAAACAAGGCGGGAATGTGAGAAATCATTTTTTGTTTGTGGTAAAGGATTCTGAACATGAATAACATGGCTTGACAACAACCTGTTTTCTATGAAAAAAGATATACAGATACACAGTGGATATATAAAGTGTACACACCCCTGTTAAAATGCCAGGCTTTTGTGACATAAATAATAAGACCACAATAAATAATTTCAAAACTTTTCTCTCCTTTAATGTGGCCTATAACCTGTACAATTCAATTGAAAAACAAACAAATCTGTTGGGGGAAACAATATAAAAAATAAAAAAATGTACAATAAGCTGGTTGCATAAGTGTACACACCCTTACACTAATATTTTGATGAAGCACCTTTTGATTTAACTACAGCATTCAGTCTTCTTGGGTAGGAATCAATCAGCATGGCACATCTTGACTTGGCAATATTTGCCCACTCTTCCTTGCAAAAGCGCTCGAAGTCTGTCAGATTGCGAGGGCTTCTCTTGTGCACCCCCCTCTTCAGGTCACCCCACAGATTTTCTATTGGATTTAGGTCTGGGATCTGGCTGAGCCATTCCAAAACTTTAATTTTCTTTTGGTGAAGTCATTATTTTGCTGATTTGGATGTATGCTTGAGGTCATTGTCATGATGAAATGTGAAATTCCTTTTCATCTCAGCTTTCTAGCAGAAACCTGAAGATTTTGGGCCAAAAGTGACTGGTATTTGAAACTGTTCATAATTCCATCCAACTTGACTAAAGCCCCAGTTCCAGGTGAATAAAAGCAACCCCAAAGCATGATACTGCCACCACCATGCTTCACCGTGGTGATGGTGTTCTTTTGTTGATGCAAAGTGTTGTTTTTGTGCTAAACATACCTTTTGGAATTATGCCCAGAAAGTTCAACCTTGGTCTCATTAGACCATAACACATTTTCCCACATGCTTTTCGGAGATGTGATGTATTGTTTTACAAATTGTAGCTGAGCCTGGATGTTTTTCTGTATAAGACAAGGCTTCCTTCTTGCAACCCTACCCCTATATCCCAGACATATGGAGAATGTGGGAGATTGTTGTCACATGTAGTACACAATCAGTACTTGCCAGAAATTCTTGCAGCTCCTTCAGTGTTGCTGTAGGTCTCTTGGCAGCCTCCCTGACCAGTTTTGATCTTGTCTTTTCATCAATTTTGGAGGGACGTCCAGTTCTTTGCAACGCCACTGTTGTCCCATATTTTCTCCACTTTTGATCAATGTCTTCACTGTGTTCCATGGTATATCCAATACTGTGGACATTTTTTTGTACCCTTCTCCTGACTGATACCTTTCAACAGTGAGATCCCTTTGATGCCTTGTAAGCTCTCTTTGAACCATGGCTTTTGCTGTATCAGGCAACTGAGTAAATGTCAGGAGAATCCTATGAGGACAGCTTTTCTTTATTTGGGGTTAATCAGAGTATCTTTAATTGATGGCAGATGTGTACCCAAGAAGATTGAATGCTGTAATTAAATCAAAAGGTGCTTCAACAAAGTATTAGATTAAGGGTGTGCACGCACAACAAAGTATTAGTTTAAGGGTGTGCACACTTATGCAACCAGCTTATTGTATGTTTTTTATTTTTTATATTTTTCCCCTAACAGATTTTTTTTGTTTTTCAATTGAATTGTACAGATTATAGGTCACATTAAAGGTGAGAAAAGTTTTAAAATGATTTATTGTGGTCCCATTTTTTTATATCACAAAAACCTGACATTTTAACAGGGGTGTACACTTTTTATATCTACTGTATATATATTACACACACACACACACACACACACACACACACACACACACACACACACACACACACACATATATATATATATGTATATATATATATATAGAGAGAGAGATAGAGAAAGCACGTGTGAGCGAGCTGAAACCAGTAGTCATTCAGTCTTGCTTGAAGATATTGAGTTGACCATGTCTATGTTAGCTTGCTGTGAAAATCTGCAATATGCTTGTTTATTTTAGCAATTCAGCAGTTAACCTTCTAATGTTTATCTTAGTTAGAGTCACCTATGCATACTTAGTTCAGTTAGAGGTTTTCATAGATATTCTGTGTACTAAACATATTATTTTACATTCCTTATGCATTATTTACATCTGCACATTTAATTAGTATCAGCTCTATCTTGACTTCATTATTGTTTAAGTAAAGTTTTTATTTATTCACTTTTAAGATCATGTGCTGTTATTTAGTTATACATTATTTAATATCTGAGGAAATGTATTATTTATCACTATAAATTGGCAAGCTGAGGTGTCTAGCTACATAAACAAATTGCTTGAGCATATTATTATTATTATTATTATTATTATTATTATTATTATTATTATGATTATGATTTCACCATTAACTAAAAGTAGTAGGATAACACTGTGGTCATTACCACATTAGGGTGGTGGCAGTACTATTTTGCCAGGAAGAAAGCTATGGCAAAGTGGAAAATTCTACCAGGACTTCCTGTTTTTGTGTGTGTGCGTGTGTGTGTGTGTGTGTGTGTGTGTGTGTGTGTGTGTGTGTGTGTGTGTGTGTGTGTGTGTGTGTGTGCGCGCGCTTGTGAAAGTAATTTGCTTGAAAAGCCATTACCATAGGTAAAAGGTACACAAAGATACTCTCATTCACAATGACAGCAGTGAAAAAGGAGCTTGAAGTTCTACCCCAAAGAGTCAGTTCTATAAGTAGTCAGTATATAGTCTTAGTCTAGGTATGGATGTTGAACCCCCATATCCATGACAGCAGTAAATATTCACTTTGTGCTCTTACAGCAGGTTGCATTTGATGAACTGGTTATTTATTTTTTATTTATTTTACATTTGTTTACTGGGAAAGTCCGACTGGACACAGGTCCATTTTCAGCGGAGGCCCAGGGAGAAAAACTCCATAATGCAATACAGTACATGAGAGAAGAGAAAATTTATAAGATTTTTTTTTTAGTTGATCCTGTTTACCAATGGTATACCTAAAAAGGTGATCAGTTTGGTGGCCAGCAGACCTATTAGCAATTGGATTTAAGTGCCAGCCTTGATATATAGGTAGATATATAGATAGAAACACACACATACACACACACACACACACACACACACACATATATATATATATATATATATATATATAAAGAGAGATAGATAGATAGATAGATAGATAGATAGATAGATAGATAGATAGATAGATAGATAGAGATACATATATTTTGGATAGACTTCTTAGCCATGTGAATATTTTATATAATTAAAATTTTAGGAGGCAATTTCTAAGTCCATTACCTTGCAAAAAAGTAATTAACTGTCATAATGTAAATATGATGGGCATGCATTATCTTGCTTCTAGCAACGGGTTTAAGTAATTTATCTAAACTTGTATAAATGCTTCCTAGTATAATTTGGCTTCTTGACGGTACTACAAAAATACTCCATATTAATTTAAACATTTTTTTATTTCTTTCATTTGCAGGCTGAAGTGGAAAAAATAAGAAAACTTCTTCCATCATAAGAGTATGTCCCTGTTTGTGGAAGAGCTTGAAACTGCCCAGCTTTAAAGAACTGTACAGTATATTTTGCATTCTGAATAAGATCTGCCTGTTTAATACATATGCATTTACATAATTAAACTAAAACACTTTAAGGTTTCCAATGTTTTAACATACCTTTATAAAGCTGGACTTATGACAAGGTATTTTTTGCAGGGAGATATAGAAATTTATTATTAGTTTATTTGTATGAGCATTTAATATTAGCAATGTAAAAGGGAACTGGGTTTACATTTATTTGTTTCTGTGATGTTCTATGTCTAAAAGCTTTTATGAACCAATTACAAGGGGTGGCTAACATAAAAGATGCTGCTTTAGCATGATTATGAGAAAAAAGTACTAACACTGTACTAAATGCTGAAAACCAAGTAGCTGTGAACTGTATCGATCAGCAGCACTCAGAAGCCCAATGCACTCTATCTGAACTGCAGAATAAATTGTCCCCCTACAGAAATATTTAAATAATTTGAGCCCCCACTTTGAACTGTAGATGGAACTTTCTCAGACTGACTTGACGAGGAAAAATAGGCTGTGACAGACTGATTCTGAATGTGAAATGTTTAAAAATATCAGTTAAAATCAATCGGTTCTTCATTCTGGCAAACCCCATCGTACAAAGGAGACCACTTCTGTATTGCCGTTGCCACCCTTATATCATCTCCAGTGATGTTGCAACCACAGTGACAACTGTGTTACAGCTGCAATAGACCTTGCAGAAGTGTGTTAGAGGGAAGCAAGCTAACATTAAGTGCCATAGCCCATGCATCAGAAGCTGGAAACCTTTTATCAGCCCCTCAGCTGAATGCAGAACTGACACAGCAGCTCAGTAAGGGAGATGTCACAATGGTGTGAACAAACATGAAGGATGGTGTTATATGAAATATGGATGATCATTAACAAGACAGAATGAATGGTCAAGACTGGAAAGCTAACATACGGAGGCCAAGGGCAGGTGGGGATGAAAGGCAACTTACAATTGTCACTGGTTATATAGACAAAAAATCAGCTGGACTGAATTATAATACTTGTGATGGGTGCCACTAAAAGGTATGTTAGTAAAGTAGGGAAAATATCAGTCAAATAACCTGATTGTGTAGTAATTTTTAAAGATGATATGTCCTGAATCTGTCTGATATCACTGACAGTTTATCTGCCTCATTAGAGCTATACTGCATGTTTAGGATTCAAGTTTTGTGCATTAATCCAAAATGTAGCTGAATGTCAACAAATGTAATATAATATCATGACGTTCACGTTTAATGTACTTTTCTGTATAAAATTTTATGTTCAAGTCAAACAAATGTATGTCTTTGTGATTAGAGACAATGTAACATTACATTTTTGTACTGAAGATGTCATTCAATGCTTATGTACACACTTTTAGATAATGACTTATTATAAAGTTTGATATGCTGTCTATTAGTTGTTTAGATGTGACCTATAGAAAAAGTATCAACACTAACAGCATCCAAAGTTGCAGTGGTTTTGCTTTGTATGTCTGCTTTTACCACATATTTTACCAAGTCTCTGCAGTGTAATGACATAAAAACATACCTCTCAACCTGTTAGAGCAAGAAATCTGGACAAAGCCATAAATAATGGGGGGGACAAAGACCCAAAAATAGAGACAATTTTTAAATACTGCTCTTACAAACTTAGAAAGTTGATAGAATAAAAGGTTTTGCATTACCCTGAATTTTCTGAAGGGTATGAAGTCTGAAACTTAAAAGTATGTCATTATTTTCTGGCTTCAGCCCTCAATGATTTGTTAATGGTCTGCTAGAAAAAACATAATTTTATGAGAAACAGACAAAAAATGTGAAGAAAAATCTGGACATTCTGTAAAAATTTGTATAGTTTAGAGGTATTCAAAAAAATGACTTTGAAAAGGCTGACTCATAAAGTATAAATGTAGATTTTCAAATTCTAATTCACATAAAATGTATTTAAGGATTTAGAAGTTCAGTCATTCACAGAACTCTAATGGAAGTAATATTCTGGAACTGCGCAGAGTTATTAGTTAATTTGGTACTTACGTATTATCGCAACCACATTTTCGCGGTTGCGAAATTTGTATCCTGAAATCAAAATGAGTGTAGGAAACACTGTAAGGTGTTATTCAAAGTTTTTATTGCTGAAGAATAAGTTTGGATTACCTTCAGGAAGAGAAAAAAATTGAAAAACTCCTCTTCCTATTTTCACGCTTGATTCGTCATGGCTGTTCTGTTACTGACGAACGGATTATTTTCATTCTGTGGAAGGAATCCATCTGAGAAGGAACACACAGATACAGGAATGATGGTTTTGGTAAATTATTAATGTTTTCACAGTTTGTAAACATACTTAGAAATAAACATTTCAGTGATAAAGTTGCAGTAAGTAATGCGGACAGGCAGTTGTCCGAAATTGCAGTCAGGAGTGCTCCAAACAGTGTTTTTGCCGACCAAGCTGGGTTTCTTATGACATGCTGCCAGTCTACTGCATACCTAAAAAGCGTCACTAAGTTTCCCCTTTTTTATTGATATCCCCTGCATAAAGGAGCCTTCGCTGTGAAAGAAAACACATTGCATGATCTTTTTAAAACATTTAATGGCCAGATTTCACTATCTGGAAGCAACCAGTATTACGGTGAAAATGTGGTTGTGATAATACGTAAGTACCGTTAATTTTAGTGATGTATGTTTTACAAGAACTGTGGATAATATATGCCTTTTTATTATTTACCTGAAAATCATGAAAAGATTACAAAATATAGCTGTAAAGGAAGGTATTTAGGGCATCAGCTTCTATAGCTTCAGCTTCTGTCGTGGTGAGAACATGTCTTGAACAACTAAACAAAAATATAGTGTATTAAACAACAGATTACCAGAATACAAAACATAGCAATGTTTACCTGTGAGGTTAAAAATCTTTACTTGAGCAGAATGGTACATTTCTATCATCACATATGTCACCAACCAGAAAGCAGGAAACATTGCTTCTTCCCTTACTTCTGCCTTTGTACACAGTTTAAATTAGATCACACATTAATTCTGTCTGAGGGTTTTTATTTATATATTTTTTTTATGAATTAGACCTATGAATTTGTCTGGACAAATACAGCTCACGATTTAAGTATCCAGATAAATCTGCATCTTGGCTAATCTGTATATTAATAAAATTAACATAAATGGACACACATTCAGGCAAACTTCTCAGCATGCTTTATTCCTGATAAGATGAAGCAAAAAGTGTAAACACAAGATATGTCAGCAGATGTGCATCCTAAGAGTATGTCTAGGGTATTTCTTAATTGCAGGCAATAGTACTGCTTAAAGCACCGCTGCCATGCTTATAGAGTTCAATTCAAATAGCCCAGAGGACAGAAAACAATCACAATGTATCACATTCAGAATATCCCTTCAAAATAGTTAAGACTACTGTCTTTGTATTTTCTTCCAATATATTAACTGGATTAAATGCAATCTTCACTTCCGTGACTCATTTCCAATACACATTGTGAAACAATCATCCTATATGTTGTAAATCTTATCTAGATACAACAGAATGATCCAAAAATTCATATTTTTGGTTTTGCACAGCTTGTCAGTCAAACAACAAGACTCTGTAAGTCAACAAGGAAAGAAACCACGCTGACTGAATTCTGACCACTTCCCTTAACAATATCTCAGCTGTTAGTATTATGTCAGACAGCATCAGTGGCCACTCCTCAGACTGGAAATCTGGAAGGCTGCTAAAATTCATATGCTATCAACAATTGTAGAAAGACATAGGTTCATAGCTGTGTACTAGGCAAATGACCACAAGGCCCTTTTAAGCCTATCCATACTTCTTAAATCTTTGACAAGTTCTGGTACCCTTGATAAGTGCAAGCAGAGGCTTAGGAGGTGAAACATTTACAAGTAGAGGCCTGTGAGATGAACCATTTACTGGCTGCCTATGTCCATTAGAGACATAGTTGCCAAACCAGGGAAAAATTTCTTGTGCCTCCATCCAATTGTCTAAGTTACACTTGAATTGAGGTAGGAAGGAACTCTGCTTCACATGGATGGGGAGTCTGTTTCACAGAGGGAGTAGTCTCTGGGGTACATGCCTGTCTCTCCAGCAGGTCTGATTTATATTACAGTCAAGGTTTAAGTCTTTAAATGGGTAATTTTGGTGCTGTTTGTTTTGTGTATATGCATGAGGTCCATCAGAGTGGGGTCTGATAATGCCCTGTATGCCAGGCATAGATCCCCCCTCAAAAGCCTGTAGGAGACAGAATACAGGGATATGGATTTGAGGTGGTCAGTTTAGGGCATATTATTTATGCCCTGTTTTCCTTTAGAGAGGAACCTCTGTGGACGTTCCAGATGTTGAATATGCATGGTTACCAAACTCAATGATAGGTCTGATGAATGCTGAATACAGAGGAACAATGACCTCACTGGACCTTGATGCCATATCTTTGTTTTTAAGTTGCACAATGTAGAATAATTTCCTCACTACTGTACTACTGTAGACATGTGATGGTCAAGGACAAGCTGACTGTCTGTGTCCCCAAGTCTCTGACTAGTGGATCATCTCTTAAGAGTGTGTTGTCAGTATGATAGTTACCAGGGGTGGATGACTTCCCAAATGATACTATTATGCATTTCTTGGCATTTATTTTTAGTCCATGTCTCTGACAATAGTTGTTTTCTTTCTGGAGAACATTAGAGTTAATAGAGGATTCTATGACAGTTCCTAATTTGAAATTGTCTGCAGATTTGGTCAGCCAGAGGCCCTTGACATTGACCTTAACTTCAGAGAAGTAAATGCCAAAAAAGGAGCAGTCCCAGGACCAGTTCCTGACAGATTCTCCTTGTGACTGGCCTCTTTGTAGAGGTAGAGTCCCCAGTTCTAATTTTCCAAGTCCTGTCTGTGAGCCAGTTGGCTACCCACTGGGTGACATACGGGTTTATACCAAACCTCTTGAGTTTGTCCACAATGCCTTAGTGGGGTATTGTGCCAAATTCCTTGGCCAGGTCAAGGTAGGTATTGTGAACTGTTTTCCCCTCATCCATTGCTTTGGTTAGCATCTCAAAATCCACTAAGTTGAGTAGGCATGACCTGCCCTTGACAAAACCAAACTGGGTTGGGAACAGTGTCCAAATGTGTCCTATGTCATTACTGAGCATTTCCATGATAATTATTTCCATGGCTTTGCACATGAGACTAGTGAGACTTAAAGTTCTGAAGATTCTAGGGACTGTAGATGCCCCACCTTTGTGCATAATGTCAAAAACATCTGTATTAATATATACAGCCAACTTATTCACAACTAGTCTAGTTCTTCCTAAACAAAACAAAACAAAATAAAAACAAAAAAAAACTCACTTCATGATAGTCCAATAGTTGATTCTTATAAATAATTAATTCTTGAAATACTTAGAATTAAGTCCTGATATTTTTTTGACTATACCACATATGAAGAGAGCTGTATCAGAGTGTTATAAACAGTGGAAAATACATAATCTTTTCACAACTGATGCATTTTAATGCAATACAGACAGGCCTGAAACAAATGGAATATTCTTTTACACCATAAAAGGTAGCAATACATTAGCACGCTGCAGGCAAACACCCACAATTCCAAAGCTTTCTTGACTGGTATCAAAAGCCCTCTGTCACTTGGTAATGTATCTCCGCCAAACTGAAGATCCAACTCATCACCATTGACCATTGCTCGGTAATTTATTATCTGCTTTAGATGTGTAATTATAGACACTCTCAATACCCTCATATAAAATTAATCTCACCCTTAGTGCCCTATGTGTACACTAGGCCTTGAGCCCCTCTCAGTCTGAAGTATTCAACTCTTACTAACAAAAGAAAAAAAATCAAATTGTATGGATCCTCCTCCATAGATGGTACTCTTCCAAAACTGTACTGCCTTACCAATTTCTATGCCAGTCAACTGTAACAGTGCAGAAGATGATCTTATCCAATACCTATGTTTCTGTAAGGCATCAGTGTTAAGTGCCATTCTTTTAAACTGACATTTTTTTCTACAGATTGCCACAAAGATAAGCATCTCTTGAATACTTGCATGTAATGTACTTTTGTTCTAATTTAATAGTTTGCTTTTTTTATAAGACAATTTCAGCTAATGTGGACAATCTGCATGCTCTTGTTTTATGCTACAGTTTATGCAGACATTGTCAACTCAAATTACAAATTTACTACTTTTCTAATCTTCTCTAAACCTGATATTCTCCTCATAATTTGGTGGTCCTCGTACAGCACAGATACCTTTCAACCTCTTACCACAGGAAATCTGGACAAAGCCTAAAGTAATGGGGGACAAAGGCCCAAAACGTAGGGAGAAATTTTAAACGTTGTTCTTATATTTTTATATTAGCATGCATTTTCTGAAGGATATAAAGTGTGAAACTCAAATGTGTGTCATTATTTACAGATTTCAGTCATTAGTGATTTTCCAGAAAACCGCAAAACTTTATGAGGAACAGGCTAAAAATATGAGGCAAAAATCTAGATAATCTGTGAAAATCTGTAAAGTTGAGAGGTATGATGCATCATATAAAGGATATGTTTCTCTTTGCTTTAGTTTGCTGTCATTTCTTCTCTGTTGTCTTTTTGATATGCTTTTCATGGGACTACTAACATCTCCTTTTGTATTCAGCAACATTCCTTAGATCACTCAGCACATATTTAGCACTTTCCTTGTACAGTGGCCTAGCATCATTTCTAACTCGCGTCCCAAACAACTTGCTTCTGTATGCTTTGTAGACCAAAAAAGGACATTTTGTTCTCATTGCAGTGAAGCAGTCTAATAGCTGCTTGGGAAAAGTTTTCTAAAACTCCTAGTTCTATAATTTACATTTGTTAAAATATTCCATGAAGAATCCAAGATAGACATTGAACACTTACAAAATAAAAGCCTAGTAAAATGACAATATTGCTTTTAAATTTTTCAGTATGATATACCAGTAGGATTCATTACTTGAAAACATGTTCTAATGTTTTTCTTCTTGTTTCCTGGGCTAGATTTAGATACATAAAAGGACTAATGTGTAATGAAATGCAGGGAATATGTTTACATGTATGTACAGACAATCATGCAGTAAGGCATCTGAAACAATACGCAATGATATGCCATTGCAGCCGACAGTGAACTGTCTTCATGAGTTACTGAATTAGAAACTGCATTAATAAATCTACTACTTTTGATTAAAGCATGGCTATAGGCATATCCATGATGCAAATACTTTCCAAATCTATTCAATTATTTTTATACATCAATAACTAAACTCAGCAAAGACTCCATAACACATATTATGCAAGCTGTAAATCAAAATTCCTCTTTTTTCCCATTATCCACCTTGCAATCCTTCCATAAACAGTAATAATGTTCATTCCCTCCTTACTGATCAAGCAAAACCACTTCAACCCATAATATTTATAAACAATTTCTACAGTTTCTTGATGTTCTCTAGTCTATCTACATCTCAGTGCTTTATTTAACCTAACTGAATCTGTCACATTACCTCTGTCTACTCCCACCTGCTCTACCTAGCCGCTCATTTTATATTCTGCTTAGTTGTTTCAGCCATTAACCAAAAGCCGTACACTCCAAACTCAACCTAGTCTGTCTGATGTATGAGCTCCTCAGTACTACGACTCACCTGCTGAGCAGGTGGCATTTCACAGATACACAGAAGCCAGTCTGGATGCATCCATTCTGTTTACTATTTATACCTCAATAGCTAAACACAACAAATAATACATAAAACATATTAAGGAATATTAAGCAAAAAGTACAGCTTATTATGTTGCTGTACAGCTTGATTATTACATGTTAAAGAATATTTGCTGAAGCAAAAAGAAAGAATAGTTGTGTACAATCTTGCCATAATGGTAGAGGTCCTTCTCTTCACTGTTGTAGTATTCTTTACATGGGGGATTTTCCCACTGCAGGCCACCTGACATCAGACGGTATACAAAAGTCATACGATACTGTAAGGTGTGTGGTATGTCGCACGTAGGCTGCTATCATACGTTGGCCATAAAAGCGATGCATGTACATACCTTCCTCAGAACTGAATGCTCTAGGAGGAATGCCAGCCTAAGAAAGTAGGATATGAACATCCAAGGTGAAAAGCCAAAAGCCATGGGGAAGGAAGGGGGGACTGAAATACTGCAACAGTGAAGAGGACATCTACAAGATTTCACACAGCTATTCTATGTCCTTCTGTTCATCTGTTGCAGTATTCTTTACTTTACGTGAAGGAGAGTACAAAATCTCATGAGGAGAGGGTGGAGGTTGAAGAAGTAGATCTCTCCAGAAAGCCATGGAGTATGGCTCTGGCAAAACTTGCTCTAGACTTAGATTTGCCATCCAATTTGCAATGTTGGTGAAGGTATGCAGAGAAGTTTATGTAGCCAGTTCAAGAATGGAGCTAGTATCTAGTCCCTTGAAGAAAGCACTGGATGAAGCTACAGCCCTAGAGGAGTGAACCTTTACAGAAGAGGGAAGGCTCTTATCATAATTCAGATAACAAAAGGAAATAGCCTTAGAAATCCAAGTAGAAATAGTCTACTTGGAAACAGGCAATCCCAGAGTCATGCAATGATAGGAAACAAAAAACTGGTCTGATTTCCCGATAGAGTTAGTTTTGTTTAAATAAAATATAAGTTGTCTATACACACCCAGGGTGTGCAGCACCTTCTCACCTGAATTCTGGGAAAAGGAAAGAAGGTAGGCAAATGAATGGACTGGTTGAGTGACAGGTCATTGACTACCTTGTGCATAAAAAAAGGGTTAGTCCACAAGGACACCCTGTCTTTATGAAAAACCAAAAGGTTAGGAGAGGCTATAAGGGCCTGAAGTTCACACACGTCTGGCTGAAGTGAAAGGTAGTAGTTGTACAGTTTTCCAGGAGAAATGTTGCAGGGAAGCTAATAAAGCTGGCTAGAAAGGGGGAAGAGTCAGCTTTTCCAGTACAAAATTAAGATACCAGGGAGGAGGGATAGGTTCCTGGGAGATCTAATGTGAAGGACACCTTTAAGAAATTGTTTAGCCTCAAATCTGATAGGTAGAGGGGGGATAAAGCTAGAGAGAGAGAGCTGACACGTGGGCCTTCACAGAAGAGTAAGTCAAGCCAGCATTGAGGAATTCACATAGATAAGGTAGAACTGAGGGGACTTCCATTAATAGTGGATCCTGGTTTTGAAAGAGACAACAATGTGAAAATATCCTCCCCTTGGATAAGTAAGATTTTCTGGTGTTGGGTTTTCTGGCCTCATGCAGGACCTTTACCACGTCCTCAAGGAACAGGTATCTAAAAGGAATTAAAGCTCTATCACCCACAGAGTCAATTGAAAGGTCAACAAGTGGGGATGAATGAGAGTTCCTTTGTCTTGTGTGAGAAGGTCCACACTCTGAGGTAACTTGTGGTGATTGCCCTTGGGTAAACACAGGAGCAGAGGGAACCAATGCTTTCTTGGCTAAAGGGGAGTCACTCACCAGCAACATTTCTGGGTTGTCCTGTTGAATTTTGAACAGGACTTTCAGAATGAGTGGAAGGGGATGGAGTGTGTATAGAAACATCCCCTTCCAAGAGAGCAAGAGGGCATCTGCCTTCCAAACCACAGGATGTGGAACTCTGGCACAAAATTGTGGAAGTTGTCTATTCATGGGGGTGGCAAAGAGATCTACTTGAGGTATACCCCACTGATGGACAGTGTCCAGAAACACATCCTTCTGAAGCATCCATTCATGGGACTGTTTTAGGGACCTGCTCAAGGTGTCTGCCACACAATTTTGGCTGGATAGAATGTACACTGCCTAAAGGGTCACCTAATATTGGATTACTAGCTCCTAAGCCTGGAGTGCCAGCAGGCAAAGAAGGTAGGATTTGATTCCCCCTGCTTGTTCACATACCATAGAACTGCCATATTGTCTGTGAACAACTTTAAAAGTCCTTGGAAGAAGAGAGATGAAAGGTCTGAATGGCTAGCAGCAGCACTCTCATCTCCTTACACTGATTTGTTCCCTTTGTTGAGAGGGGGGCCATACCCCTTGTGCTTTCAAATTTCCAAAAGCTGCCCCCAGCCCATATCCAAGGCTTCTGTGAACAGAACAGCTCTTGAAGTGGTGACAGAGGGTACATAGGGAGTCATGGGTTGAGTGACACTTGTTGGATCCACCACTGGAGTTCTTTCTTCAGACAGGTAATAAGAGGAATTGGAAACTCCAGGGGATGAAAATGCTGCATCCAAACTGACTGAACCACAGGAGTTTTCTCATGTGACGTTTGGCCAGTGGTAACATTGGAATGGTGGATGCCATTAAGCCCCAAACTTCGAGAAACTCCCTGGCTGAAATCTTGTGCAAAGGCAGAAGGTTTTAGAAGCAGGAGGTGAGGTCCTGAGCCTCCTGAGGAGGAAGAGAGACCCTCATGAGGCCTGCCTGAATCCTCCACCCCAGGAAGATGTGATTCTGAGAGGGGTGAGAATGGATTGTTTGTGGTTTATGGTAAATCCAGACATAGAAAAAGAGAAATGGCAAAGTGGATAATTTGCTCCAAGATCTCTGGGGAAGTTGCCAGAAAGAGGAAATTGCCCAGGTAAGGGAAAACTTGGATGCCTTGAAGCCTGCAGAAAAATAAAAGAGTTGTACTTTGAACTGCTGAGAGACTAAAGTGTTTATTTAACAAGTTTTACCTTAACAGCTGGTTCCATGACTCAGATTACTCAGGACTTTGGGAGCTGCTTCTACAGAAAAGGCACATTCCTGGGCCCTTTTACAGTTTTTCTGTCGCATGCATTTTTCTGAGGAAACAGATCACAAACTCATCATCTTCTCTCTGTTTGCTTTCTCTCTTGGCAGATTTGCAGATGATCAAAGGTAAGTTTATTTTTCTGCATGAGTGTGGGTGCAGTATGTGTGTCAGATATTTTTAAACTTTTGTATTAACATTTTAAATTCCTTCAACAATGGGAGTGAGTGTGGGATCTTTGAAAGAACCTCACAGGACACGCCTGTCAGACATATGTATTTTAAGTGTTCTAAAGATACTTGTTTGTACTTAGATAAGTGGCATGAGTTAAGTAAAAATGATGGTAAATTAACTTTCCCTCCTGCAGGAACTTTTGATAAAGATATTCTATTAAATTTTCAGAAACAACTTAAAGAAAAAGGTAATAAATTCCTCGCTGGCTGCTGGTCAGCCTTTAATTCCTGGCAGATAGAATCTAAAGATGG
The DNA here is from genome assembly GCF_019279795.1 of Protopterus annectens. Classification (NCBI taxonomy): domain Eukaryota; kingdom Metazoa; phylum Chordata; order Ceratodontiformes; family Protopteridae; genus Protopterus; species Protopterus annectens. Next base: position 1,135,306,202 of record NC_056727.1, on the reverse strand, counting down.
AGAAAAAGAATCTGCTGTTCGCAGTTTAAAATATAATACATTAAGATTAAAATATCTGTTACAAGCTGCATATAAGGCAGCTAATTGTCTTCAGTGTGTAGATTGTAAGGGACAAGAGGATTCTGGACTTTATCCTCTTAGAGAGCTTCAGAAAAGACAACTTAATCAGGATAAGTTGTCAGAGGATGACTATGTATTTAGTTTAGTAGTACCTACTGCCCCACCTCCACCATACCCCAAAATTTATCAGCAACCAGACTCTACTACCTCACCTCCTTCCCAGCCTCCACCATCCTTACCACCCTCTCAGAGAGACATCTCTTCCCCAGCTACTTCCTCAGCTGCTCAGGCAGCTACGTTTCCTATTCGGTCCCCTGTGTCGTCATACCCGTGCTAAACAATCTAAAAAGTCTACCATTGCCTCCAAGGTTCATAGGTTCATAGGTTGGTACTAGGCTATCAGCCCTAGGTCCTATACAAGCCTAGTCATAACAATTCCCTGGCTAGTTCTTCCCACACTATTTACTTCCCTGGACCTCTGTCTAGCAGGGCGACTGACGTGATCCCCGGGGTGAATTTCCTTTCTCCCATCCAATCATCAAGGTTCCTTTTGAAGAGGACCAAAGAGGCACTCTGCTTGACATGTATGGGCAATCTATTCCAGAGTCTGGGGAGTCTCTGGGTCAGGAACCTATCCCTCCAGCATGTTTTGTTTATTGTGATGACAAGGTTTAGATCCCTGGAGCGTGTGTCTCTGAGGGATTGGGATTTCTTTAAGTGTAGCATGTCCAACAGCTCTGGGTTTGACATGGCCTTGTATGTTAAGCAGAGATCGCCTCTGAGTAGACGATATGCGACAGAGTATAGCTGGAGATTTTTAAGGCGGTCAGCGTAGGGCATCTGCTTTACGCCTGTGATTCTTTTAGTGAGGTATTTCTGCAGCCTTTGGCAGTAAGTAGACAGGAGAAGCGGATTCTTCTCAAATGTGTTGCAGCTTTCCTAAATCAGATAAGCAAAAGGTTTTATTTCCTTTTTCCAGATGAAGTACATTGCATCCATGTCACTATGTTACTCAATTTCCTATAATTATAGATGAGGATGGTTATATACTGGTCCTGACAAGTTTAATCCAGATAGAGAGGATGAAGATGATTCCTCCTCAGAGTAAGAAAATTACTCTGGGACAAAGTCCCCAGCTACTAAGTTGCACTCTCTGTGACAGGTTCCTTATCCTGCACCTGGCAGAGATGAAAACACACCTTTTGTTATACATGTTGTACGTACTTGATCTGCTGTAGATTTCAAAACTATAGTTGATTCTCTTCCGCATATCCGTACCAGCCCAGTTAAATTTGCAAATGTTCTTGCAGGCCCTGTCAAATTGCAAAATCCTACACTGGAGGAGATTCAGGCTGTGTTAGAATATGCCCTCTCACCGGATTTACTTAAGCATATTTGGGATCATGCACACATACCAAATCCTGCACCACGACACAGTGATGAGCAGGCTTTTAAGGATACTAGAGAATGATTGCTCCAAGCTATAATAGCAGTATGTTCCCCCAGTCCCTAATTGGTCTCGTATAAAGGCAGTTGTACAGTGGGATGATGAACTGGTAGATTCTTACCTACGTCGAATGATCGAGACATTTGAAACTTACTGTGGTTACCCTGAGCCCACAGAAAGGCCAGCATAGAGTGATCTCTCAGCCGCTTTCCTAGATGGATTGCTCCCCCCCATTCATGGTCACTTGAAAAAGGTTTGTTTAAATTGGCCAAGCTTAAGATTTCATGAGCTCGTGACTCAGTTTCAGTATTTATTTGATATCCCTACTTGTGAAAAGGGAGAGCAACAAAGGCTATTAGTTAATGCTCAGTTACAAATGTTAAGTGCTTTTCCCTATCCGAGGGGTAGAAACAGAGGAAGAAGGGGGAGACAGAACAGACCTAGATTTCCACAAATGCAAGCAGCTTTTCCCACTGCAACAATTTCCACAACAAGCTCCGCCTCATTACAATCGGAACCAGACCCCACAGAGTCCCAATTCTAATCTCCGTTTTAACTGTGGCCAAAGTAGCCACTGGAGGGATGATTGTCCTTTTCTGCAATCAATGGCACCATCCGCACAAACTACTAACCCATTTGAAACTCCCTCCCTGGCTTGCAGAATACTAGGCATCAGCGACAACCACCCACACAGACTACCCCATGGCAACCACCAGCCTGGTAACAAACTGCCGTGGACAGCCCTGAACAGGAATTACAGCTATTTCCACTGGTACCAGTAAAGCAAAAAGTCCCCTTTTGTTAATATCAAGATTCAAGATACTGATGTCCCTTGATAGACACCAGAGCTACTAGATCTATGTTAAATGCATCAGTTGCCCAAACTCTTCCTTTGTTTACTACTTTGGTATGTGGGGTAGGAGCTTCAGGAGTCCCTTTAGATTATCCTGAGATGGTTTCAGTGCCTATTCAGCTTGGACCATTGGCAGCTAAGCATGCCTTTCTCATGGGGACCTCTGCACCCCTTAACCTGTTAGGAAGAGATCTCTTGTGTGAACTGCAATGTACAATATTTTGTATGCCAGATGGAGTGTATTTAAATATACCAGATAACT
>NC_056727.1:1135286058-1135303080 GCF_019279795.1 Protopterus annectens | reverse complement strand
GAGGTAGTCTGAGACCTGAGAGTGTATGCATCTCTCTAGTATTTTGGAGAGTGGAGAGAGAATAGCTATGGGGCGGTAATTGGTTAGTTCTGTGGAGGGTCCGCCTTTGTGGAGGGGAATTATGTGATACTTTACACAGTGTGGGAACATAACTTTCTGACAGAGATCAGTTAATCAAGATGGATACTGGGTAGGCCAGAGCATGAGCTGCGATTTGTAGGTATTCACTTGAGAGGTTGTCTGCTGCTAATTTGGTGGGTTTAAGTTAAGTTGAGTTTTTTTATGTTGGAGGTAGGTACAGGAGAAAAAGAGAAGGCAGTGGGGAGATTAGTAGTTGAAGGTGTGGGTTGGAGGGGAAGGGGGGTTGTGGTGTTTAGCTAGTGATAGTATGGTTTGTGTGAAGTGTGTTGAATTGCAGCAATATATTTGGAGGAGTGAGGGATGTTAGGAGGAGGGGGTACTGACTTTACCTGGGTGGAGGATGGAGTTTATGGAGGACCAGAATTGTTTGGGGCTGTGTTCGGAGGAGTCTAGGGCAGACTGGTAGTATTGGAATTTGTATCCCTGTATTTATTAGCTTTTGACGGCTTATGCAAGTTCCTAGGAATTTCACCTGCTCCCTAGATTTGCCAGGGGGTCTTGGCTTTTGCACCAGTGCTCCCAGGTTTTATCCCCTGTTTTTCATTTCTGACTTCTGAAGAGTGAAGAAGTTTTCTGCAGCCATGAGAGGAGGGTTGTGCTTTGATTCTGGAAAAGTCTTATGGGGGCATGGTAATTAAGGATGCTCAGGGAAGGTAGTATTAAAAAATTCAACCAAGCGTCATCAAGACTGGGAGTGTAATTTTTTAGAGGGATGCCAGTTACATTCTTTGAGGGATGAGATGAATGTGAATGTGGGTTAAAGTTTATTTTTTACGTGATCTGATGGTAGACAGGTTTAGCTTGGTATTAATAGGTATTTTTTTCAGTAGGGAATGTTGGGAGTGATCACTGAGGCTATCTCTGATGAGCAGCCTGTTATATATGATTGGGGAACTCTTACGGCCCTAGTATCCAATAGGGTACAGTAGTATGCTTGTTGGAGTTTTTATTTATCCTGGTTGGCTTACTGGACTAGTTGGGTGAAATGCCATGAGAAGGTTTACATAATGGGTTGGATACACACGGTTGCCAGAACAGAATTGCCAATAGTCAATATTGAAATCACCTAAAATGATAGTTTTTTGGGGAGATGGTGGGTAGACCAGCTGAGGAGGTTTTCTAGTGGAGGAATGTTTTGGCCAGGTGGGAAGTAACATCCAATTATGTTGATGGTTTTGTTTTGGTTTATTTTGAGGTTGGTATATATTATTTCTTCATTGCCTATTTGTGGAGCTGATGATTTTAAGATCTGGATGTTTAGATGCTGTTTAATATAGCTACACACGCCTCCTTTCTTGTTTAGCGGTCTACTCTTAGTATGCCATAACCTATAGGGAGTATTTGCTCACTTGTAATGTGAGGTTTTAGCCAGGTTTCTGTCAGGATGACTATATCTGGGGAGTACAAGTCTATGGTGGCATGGAGTTCATGGACTTTGTTAGATATACTTCTAATATTTAGGCTTAGTAGAAGGAAGTCATTTGGCTTTCTATTGTCTGTAAAATGAGAGAAGTTGTGGTCTCTAGTCTGATTATGAGGATTGGGGTTTGAGATGGTAGGGCCAAGGTTGGGGTGGATATCTCCACTTAGGGCTAGTTTTGATATGCATGAGGTTATTAGTTTTCTCAGTTTTTGAATGTGTTTGTTTATAAGGGAAACTTTGTGCTCTTTGGGTAATAGGTATGGTGGGAGGGTTACTATGTTAAGTTGTAGGGATGCTTTATGTTTGAGTAATATAGTTGGTAGAATATGTGGGGGTTGCATAGGGATGGTTCCTGAGTTGGTGGGAGGGGAGCTGAGTGAGGGGTGAGACATGAGTGGTGGTGTGAGTAGTAGTACAGTGGTAGTGGTTGAGTCTTGGGAATGATGGAGCTTTGGTAGGATGTAAGATGTGCAAGGAGAGTGCATGCAGTGAGCATAGGTAAGGTATGCTTGTACATGTTAGTTGAGGAGGTGTGATTGTAGTGGGAAGATGGAGGAGGTAGTGTTGGGTTAGCGCTGTGGTTGGCTACTGGAAGATGGGAGGGTTTGTGAGTGTAATAAAGGTGGGACCACTGGGGATGGGAGGAAATAGGGGGCAGGGTGGGGAGCGAAGCAGGTAGAGACCCTGTTAGTTGCTCTTATGAGGGGGCTGGAAACAATCCGGTAACAGAGTTAATTGATGAATGAACATATGATAGTGACAAGGGTGATTGTAGTTTTAAAAAATGGTGCCTGCCACAGGTAATATTTATTAACTTTGAGATTGTCTTAAGGTAATAAACAGGGAAGGGGGAGGGGAGAACAAAGGTGTGAGCAGGCAGTTCTTTGTACTGCTGCTAATGAGCCAAAGCAAAGACAAGTTAGTGTTTGAGAAACAATCACAACTGACCAAGGACTCAGGTGGAAAAACAGGATAACCTTGTATCAGTAGGCCACTGTGGTCTCAGTTTAAATTAACAAGCACACAGTATTGATCAGATTATGGATACTATCTACTAACAGAAGGGAATAAGAGAGAAAGTGGAAGGTGTGTGTGTGTGTGTGGGGGGGGGGGGGCTGCTTACAAGCCAAAGCAGAGTGCTCTCCAAGGGAAAATGAATATTGGCTCAAACAGGTAGACACATACTCAGTTAACTTTAGTTGTTTGCAGACAGTTCAGACCCAGATTACACTTTTCTTATAAGAATGATAAAGGTGGTACCGCAGTTGAATACTTAAGAGTGGTGTTAGGTCTAGAAAAGAAGAATACAGAGAGGAGTAAGCACTTTGAGATGGTAAAGATATATTATAAAGATTACAAAAAACAAACTGAGCAAATAGCTACTGTATGCAGGAAAAATCTCTAGAAACAACTATTAATATATGCAGATACTGAGCCAATTGGAAAAAATCAGTTAGAAGAAACCTCAAGACAGTTATGCAGTCACAGATAAAAATATAGCGAGCAGCACTCTGTCGAGGTTGTCTAAATTTAAAACTCCGGTTGACAGTAACCTCACCTTTGATCACCATGTGTCCACAGTGGTGATAAAATCCTTTATGTCATGGCAAGCTACAGCTTACGTAATGACATCCAGATCTAAGGAGGTCATACTCCCTCTATGTTTAGCCCTCATTCTACCTATAATTGAGTACACTATACTCTTTATCATGTCACTCACCAGCAGTGGCAGCTGGTGACTTCAAATCATAGGGGGGCTGCAGGAGACAGCTGGATGGGTGTGGCCAACAAGACAGGGTGGCTATGGTGCAATAGGATCAATGCTTCACATACTTATTTACATGAAATAAATGCTCAGTCAGTATGGCACATGCTGAATAGTCTACACAGCACACATTGTTACATACACACATTGGTTTGAACACTTACCTCTGCGGTGTACTGCGAACAGTAGTTCATACTCAGTTTCTGCACCTGAGGAGAAGCTGTCGTGCACCTTAGAAGCTGTGGTCTGGAACACATCAGGTCATACTGGATTTCTCCCACCCCTTTTTCATGGAGGCTCAAAGGGACAGTTTTAAGTTTCCCAAAGCAAATAATATTCACATGACCCCCAGCTGGTTCCAAATAGGTGCTTGCAGTCTTTCAGTTGTTCCAGTTAGGGGTTTGCCACATCAGATCTGTTTCCATTGGTTCCTGTCCTCTGCATCTTGCTCTGTCACCACATCACTTCCTCTACCACATCCATAAATCTAATTACAAGTCCTTCCTCTTTTCTTCCCTGGCAGCTCCATCCTTAGCATCCTTCTCCCAATATACCTAGTAGCATCCCTCCTCAGCACATGTCCAAATCACACTACCTTTGGGCATGCCTCCCCCCAATTTCTGCCTCCCCCCTCTTCTAGAGCCAACAGTAGCCTCCCCCCAATTTCTGCCAGCACCCTTTTGGTAAAGAGTAGTATTGGTGGTGGTGATTGTTAACTTGGGCCTCGACCAATCCTGTATCAAAATCTGTATTGTCCCACAAAATTTTGTCAGAAGGTTATATGTGGTGATGCCCAGGCTTCCTGACATAACCCTCCCCATTTATCCGGGCTTGGGACCGGCACGAAGAAATGCACTGGCTTGTGCATCCCCAGTGGCTGGGTTACATAAGTGCTTGTAGTACTAGTATAGTACCAAATAAGTGCCTCTTGTGTTCTTCTGTATGGTGTTCCGTTACTTATAGATAAAGTCCATTCGTCTGTCTTTATTTTGTGCAAAATAATCAATAACTCTGTGGTTGAAGTTGGGTATACTCCGCATTAACTCCTTTCCTATGGAAAGCATAGCCAAAGCATTCAATCTGTCTTGCCCCATTGTAGAACGAAGAAATGTTTTAATCCTTTTCAATATTGAGAAGCACTTTTCTGCCTCAGCAGTTGACATTGATGTGGTGGCTATAATTAACAACACTTTGTAAGTCTGTGAAAACACAGGGGTTAAGGAGTTGTCCAACAAGAATTTTAATATCTTGACTGCACTGCCAGCTGCTTTAAAGTCTTCACGTTGATACACCACTCCAAGTTCTGTTCTCAGTTGTCCCCTCATCAGGAATGGATAACTGTCCATTGTTCCTGTGAACAGATTTTCTGGAAACTCTCTTATGTATGTTGAAAACTTTCCAGGCAGAAGTAACTGAGAAGCTTGAAGATGGCCAGTTTGTTGAAATTGTGATGTTGCCTGGAACCTTATGACATCACACACTTCCTTTGCAACAATTGACAAGGTCTCATGCAGTGGTCGGGAAGCTGATGGCCCTCGTCTATGTTTCGACGGATGTTCTCTGTATGTAGGTACTGTTCTGCAATACCATCGATACCCAATCTGACACTGTCAATTGCATCCAAAATGTATGAACATCCTTTTCAACAGCAGTTGCATCTGTGGTATGACACTGAAGTTGCCTGTACAGAACATCAACATGGGGCATTATACAATGGAAGACAGCAAGCCAAAATTTACATTGGTCATCTTCAAGTGATTGCAGTAGCCCATTTGCTTCCAGTACAGTTGCTGCACCAGATCTAGGATTCCTGCACAAATAATCAAAGCACTCTCCCAGCGACTCCAAGTTCTCGTACACTGCATTTACAGTATGGATGTTAAAATTCCACCGTGTTCCTGGCGGCTCTTGGCATGGGTCGTGATACTATATTATCCAGAGCAGCTTGTCTTTGAGCTGAACGACTGAAAAAGGCTGGAATTCCACCAAGTGTTAAAAAAAATATCCTTGCTTCAGTATTCTGTTGTGCAGCTCTTTGCATTACCAGATTAAGTTGGCGGGCATAGCAGTGTACATAGTAGGCATATTTAAACTTTTCTCTTATGATGGCTGGACCCCGTGCTGAATACCACTCATAACTGATGCAGCATCATAATGCTGAGCAAACACTTTTACATGCTGGACTCCCACTACTTCCTTCAACTGTTCTATCACAACAGCAATATGTTGTGCTGTCTGTCCAAGTGGTGTAAAGTATCCCCAAAGCGTTCCACCACCTGTCCATTGACAATGTAGCGGAACACAATTGCTATTTACCGCGTCACAGCAAAATCAGTGGTTTCATCTGCAATTACTGCTATAAATTTTGCAGTACGAATCTCTTTTTTTATTTCTTCTTTGCATACTGTTAGCATGCAGTCCAGGAGTTCATTTTGAATAGTTTTTGATGTTCCTTTGAAAACAGTTGAAGCGGTCACGTGGTCTAACAACTTCTTATCAAACTGGCTGACTAATTCTACTATTGCCCGGAAGTTTCCTGGATTCCTTGACTCTTCAGACTCATCATGACCTCTGAAAGCTAGTTCTTGTGCACCACACGTCTTCATGCATTCTATTAAAATAGACAGAACATGACGGTTGCCATCCACTTTCTTGTTGTGTCTTTCTACTGATAACTGGTATCCACTACTTAACTGAGACCTGATATCCACAGTTCCCAACACTGCTAGACTCATTTGGTTGTCTAGATGTTTAGCAGACTGTTCATGTCTTCTGGACTTTTCTTCCAGTCTCTTCAGGTCATCCATACCCTTTGATGTCCAGGCTTCCTCTCCACCAAATAACAGACATGGGAAGCAGTACAAGTTGTTTGTTTCCTCACAACCACAGATCCAGGTGTGTTTGTCATACACTGACCTGTTGAAGCTGCGTGTGTATGTTCTTGACCTACTTGTACCTGCAGACTCTATCTTCAGATCAGGTGTGGGTCTTCCAGTCCTCTTGATTCTTAACTTCTCATTAAGAGTCAACTCTTTAAAAGTAATAGATTTCAGATAGGCCACTGTAACACTCTGCTCACTCTGTTCACTCATTCTGGTTATTGTAGTTGAGTTGTTGCAACTCTGAAATGAAGATATTGCAGAAATGATTTAAGTGCCACTGTTGTATACATGTAATGATTTATAGCTTCAGAAACAGCACTCATTTCATTGACAGTGCCACAGCCATGATGTACCAACTATCTGGCTTGGCCTTGCCAGGATTAAAGACTATTAATGCATTTGTGATGCACACACTGTCACAGCTTACATTGTCTTTGCAGGACTAACGGGCAGTCATTCCATTGCCTCCACTATACTTTCTGCTTTGATCCTTCCAGCATTAAAATATATCTACTGCACAGAGACTGTAGTCCCACAACCTGTATGCATATTGCTTACTCCCTCAGAGTTTTGCAAAGCCAGAATTACAACACTAAATCTAAATGGTTATTTCATTCCAACACTGGCGACATGAAAGTCCCCCATCCCAACAGCCTACCAAAAGTACCTGGCTCAAAAACCTCTGAAATCAGAAAGCAAAAAACAGTAATGAACTGCAAATGGCTGCATTAATTTAGTCCATTGCACAGAAATGGTAGTTACAGGCTTGCCCAACAGCAGACTTTACCCAAACAGTCATCTTGCAAAGCCATAACTGACAGTAAACAAGGGCAGTCACCTCAATGAATTCACAAACACCCCCCCTCCCATTACCTAATGAAGTAGCTGCTTTTTACTGGTCAGGATTAAAGTACAAATACTAACAACTGCATTGCATACTTTCATTTTGCTGACAGACTCACTATCACAGCTTGTGTGCATCAGCCAAGTACACATTTAATTTTAAAATTAATTTTACTTACCAGACTTTCTACAATAAAACATGGTTTAACAAAAATTCCTTGACCCCCCCCCCCCCCTCACCACACACATACAAACCACTCAGATTTCTGAGCTTCAGCTTCTGGTCGCTCTTACTTGAGTGAAATCGACATTACTGTTGAAAATGTAGACAGAACTGCAGCTATTAACACAAGCATTGCCCCCAGCCCAACTCCCTAACCAGAGAAACTGCTTTGTCTACAGTGTTTAAGCGAAATAAATCACCATGGTTGCATTTCTTTCACATCACAATAGCCAAGAACTTGCATATAATCTTACTTTATTTGCTGGTGTGTCTGTAAACTACAGGCTATTTCATTTCAGAGACCCCCCCCCCCAGGCTATTTCTGACAAAAATGATCTAAAATGCCCCAACCTCCCGAAAGAAAGACTACTAAAAATGGCCAAAAATATCATACTGTATCATGTTAGGTAACCACCATAGTCATGTACAAGCTTCACATGCAGTCGTTTCCTTATTTGTATGCACAATATCTTTTAATTTTATTTTCCGGAAAAGGAGGATGCATATGGAGTACCAGTCCCAGACCAATACACATTTTCATTTCACATGTACTGATTCTGAAGTATTCAAGTACCACATATACTGATTTAAAACACAAGGCATGTATAGTACACTGCCTGCTTATTTTTAGATTATTCTAATGCAAGCATTCTACCCTAATTGAAAATGTTATGTTATGTTTTTCATTTTCTTATAATTATAGCTACTCTCAGACAATATACTGGCAAAAAAAAAAATATATATATATATATATATATATATATATATATATATATATATATATATATTAAGCGGTAAAGGGAAAAAACAGACCACAAATTCCTCAAACAGGTGTCCAAAAGTCCGATAAACCACCAAAAAGCAAGCTTGAACGCTGGTTTTATTTAGTACAAAAAAGCGTTTTCGCCACTAGAAACCGTAGCTTCTTCAGAGATACAACTATTCAGTCGTATTACGACCATATAAGTAGTTTAAAAATTTTAAAATAGCAGGAAGTGACAAAAACAATGTCACAAAACCACATCAAAGTGCTTAAAGTAGCGCGTATTATTCAGTTTAAAAGGTCAAACCTAGAAAAACAAATACAATCAGTTCCTTGAGAAAAAAGTTGTTTTTATGTTTTACTTTAAGTTCTTTTAAAAAATTAAGTACTTTAAGTATAAAAAGTAAACATTAAAGCAATACTTCTAGTTTAACGGACCTAACTAAAGGGTCCCATAGGGAAATGTGTGTATAGTATGAATATGGATGTTATTTCAATAAAACCTAATATAAGTATTAGTTACCTCGGATAGCTCTGTAATTTTAAAACGGCAGCTATATTACAGTTTTTGTTCTGAATGCATCTAAAGTAAGTTGCCATTCTAGCTCCCGGTTCTCCAAAATAAGAGATGAAGGGCCACCTCTGGCACCTGTCGAAATATGGTCAATACCCATAAAAGAAAAATTGTGCCCAGCGTTTTTATCAATATGTTTTGCCAAAGCATTGTCATCTTTGTTCTTCTTAATTGCGTAAGTATGTTGGTATATTCGTTCACGGACCTTGCGGTCCGTCTTACCAACATAAAATGCTGGGCAACAATCGCAAAAGGCAACGAAGACAACCAAATGGGTTTGACAATTAATTTTGTGAAAAATCTGATATTTTTTATTTGTAATTTCAAAGCAATTGCCAGGTTTAATAAACCTACAGAAATTGCAAAATTCACACCTAAATGTTCCTTTCTGTCTATTAAAGGAATGTTTAGTCGCATTTCTTTGTAAGATTTCTTTTAAGTTGCTACCTCTTTTGTATACCACACATGGAGAAGGGCCCAATTTTTCTGAAAGTAGTGGTGTACTAGATATAAAATGCCAATTCTTACATATAATTGACCGGATTGCCTTAGAATTAGTGTTGAATGTAGTAACAAAACTTAGAGCAAATTTACATTCGCCATTTTTTGTTGCTGTGGGCATTCTTTCGTCTTCTATTGAAGTCGCAGTAACAAGTACAGTTGGAGTAATATTAAAAATACTGGAAACACCATTTTGATCACATAATGTGAAATTATTCTGATTGAGGAGGGGTTTATAAAATCCCTCCATCCTTTTCTGGTTAACTTCCATAATTAGTTCGTCTATTAAATCTTCAGGATAACCGCAATTTGCAAACAACTCTCGTAGGAAAGTACATTCCTTACAGAAGTCAGAGCGAGTACTGCACATTCTACCCGCTCTAACCAGCTGACCTTTTACTATTGACCGCTTCTGCCTGAAGGGGTGAAGACTGGAAAAATGCAAAAAGGAATTAACATATGTATACTTCCTAAAGATGGTAGATGTTAACACCTTAGCTTTCAAATCTTTAGTGAAGTGAGTTTAACATCTAAGTAATCAATTTCTGTAGTGGAAAATTTAAATGTGAATTTTAAAAACTCTGTAGTTTCATTAATTGCCTGTACAAATTTGGTTGCAGTTTCGACATCCTCATGGAAAAGAATGAAGATGTCATCTAAAAACCTGGTGTAAAAGATGACATTCTTCATCAATTCAGGTTTATTCATCAAAAAGTGCTTTTCCCAATAGGCGACAAAGAGATTAGCAACACTTGCTCCACAAGGGGAGCCCATGGCTACCCCTTGTTTTTGCAAGTAGAACTCTTTGTCGAAAACAAAAAAATTAGATGTCAAAACAATATCCAGTAGTTCTGTAACCAGATCAATTTCAAGTCTTGGAGCTCCTAGTTCAGTTAACAAAAGACAAATCCATTCCACAGCTTCAAGTTGTGGAATGGAAGTGTACAGGTCGACAACATCTATTGTTAAAAAATGATTAGAACAGTCGAATGGGATATTATTAATGTTACTCAAAAATGTCCAGGAATCTTTACAAATACCTGGAATCTTTTTAATGTATTTTACCAGAATGCTGTCAATAAATCTGGAACAGGGGTGTGTCATAGAGGAACACCCATCAATCAAAGCTCTCATAGGTGGGTTTGAAGTGTCTTTATGAATCTTAGGGATACCGAACATAGCGAATTTTTGGGAAAAATGTCAAAATTATAAAGGTCCAAATCAATCTTACCCTCCAAAATAAGTCCCTATAATGAGCCCTAATTCGGCTGAGAGAGGTTCACTTCATTTAAAGAAGCCAACCCATATGCAGGACTGTTAAGTGTAAAAAGCATCTTCTCTTTTGTATTGGAAATCATCGAATACCACTAAGCCACCCCACCTCCTTTGTCAGGTTTAATAAGCCGTACAGGCAGTTCACAAAAAGGTGGCGCAAACCCATTAACTGTTCCCTAGTGATGTTAAAATTAGAAAAATCAGTTTTACAATAAGAAGGAGAGTAGAGGTGTCTAATGTCAACTTCACACAGAGTTTGAATAGGTGTAGAATTGTTGTGTAAAGGGGGAGGGCTGAAAGAGCTAGGCATTTTCAACCCTCTAAATACATCTGTGACATCATTACTGAAAAGCAATTTCAAATTTAATTTAAGAGTGTAACATTTTAAGTCTACAATGACTTTAGACAAGTTGCCTGTAGAACTAGGAACAAAATTAAAACCAAAGCCAAAAAAGTTCAGCAGATCAGGATCAATGTCCACACTAGAAAATTGTATACTTTAAAGAGTCCCCTTTTCTTGTTGGTAATGATTTTTTAGGGAAAACATCTTCACAAAGGGGATCAAGCGTGAGTGTTAGAAACTAATTAGCCTGTTCTTGTTGATTTGTTCACAAAAGTCTTGCGATTCCGTGGTCCTAAAACCACCTGCTATTTGTTGCCATAGGTAGAGTCATTCCCTATTGAAACCAGTTTTGTTGTTTTGTTGGCTTTAATTCTGTTGCTGCACCTAACACCTTGATTAAAGTCTTCAACTGGCTCCTCAAATGAACTCAGCCTCCAACAGGCTCTATTTCACCATCAGGTGAACTGGAAGCTCCTACCCTACAGGAAGATATGTTGTTAACTGGCTTAAAATCAAGATTAGGGTGAGGCTTTTTCTTGATGGTACATGCTAGCCTGTCCTAAAGTTTTTTATTTTTATTATTGTTTTGAGTTTGGCCAGTAAAGCATCAGTACTGACAAAGATATAGTTTGTAATCAAATTTAAACTGTATAAAGAAGCAGAATCAAGCTTAATAGAATTATCAAGAGTGTTAATTTCCTCAATTAAAGAATTAATGTGAAAGACCGAATAGTGTTTCACAATCAGTTTAAGTAATTGCACACCTTGTTCTTGAGTGTGCCTTCAAATCCGTGTAAAAGAGGTTATCTGCTAATAGGCCAGAAGGGAGAAAAAGTTATTCCTTAGCCCTTTGGGACCAAGTTCTCTGCTAGGCATTGTTGAAAATACGCATGAATTCAACTGCAGTTTCTTTAATTTCAGTAACTTCTTATCAAATATTTTAAGTTTCTCTGTTATATTATCACAGCCACCAGTCAAATGACCCGTGTCAGGGCTTCCACATTATTTTGCTCACCTGTAGCTGCAAAGAAAAAGAACCCACATTCCCCATCCATTCAGAAAGGGAAAAGTAGGGTGCCACTAAGCGTTACCAGTGGCTACACCATTGAAAAGAAAGTGGATTGGAGGAACTGCATACGGTCCCATAGACCCATGGCGGTATTATCAAAAGCGGCTTCCATTCCATAGTCGTTGACGGCTTGGATAGATGAATTACTACCAAGAACCGAAGAATTGTCAACCAAATTGGCAGTCCGTAAATGTCCACGAAAGGCGTGGAAGGTAGCGGCTGGCCCGCCTGAATCAAGGAACCACCACTAGTTTGACCAAATCTTGCTGGAAAGTTAGATTGTGCCAGTGCGCTAAAATTAGGCAAACCTTGTTGCAAAGCATCAATGCGAGTATTAAGTAGAAGTCAATCTTTTGTGTAAGTGAAGCCAAAGTAGAGCCTTAACTTCCGTCCTCTCATTGCCACTGTTGAAAGGTTTGTCCCAAAAAATGCTGGGGCTATTAGGACTAGTTGCACTGCCCGTAGTCATAACAACACAAACCGGTGAAAAGTAAGAAACACACCTCAAATTCCTCAATCAGGTGTCCAAAACTCAGAAAAACCACCAAAAAGCAAGCCTGAATGCTGGTTTTATTTAGTACAAAAGTGTTTTGCCACTAGAAACACATAGCTTCTTCAGAGATACAACTATTCAGTCGTGTTACGACCATATAAGTAGTTTAAAAATTTTTAAAATAGCAGGAAGTGACAAAAACATCACAAAACCACATCAAAGCGGCTTAAAGTAAGCGCGTATTCTTCAGTTTAAAGGTCAAACCTAGAAAACATGATATGAATACAATATAGAAGTGCAGTAGTAGTAGTGCTAATGGCCCACCTAAAAATAATTAATTACACTCAGGCGTCTTGTTCTGGGAAAATGTTAAAGTACAACAAAGAAAAATATAACACTGCAGTGCAAGTTTAAGAGGAAGCACATCAGCTAACTTAAATAAATGTGTCACTGGACTGCTTGCTATTCCATTGCCAAGTTAACCACTGAATATGATACTAGAGTACACTAAAACAAACACATGAAACCTTGTTAATCCTCAGGGGCCTCAGGGCAGGAGGTAAACACCTGGACTGCTTGCCATAAACCCATAAAAGTCAGCATTTTCTGCATGTTGTAACTACTGAAATCCTGGTATTCAGCCTGGCCAGACACTCTGTCTCTCCAACTTCATTTAAGAGTGTGAAATAATTTTATAACTTAAAGCCATTTACTATGTGCTGCTTAACTACCAAGCTATTTAGCCTGCTTAGACACTTTCGGGTCTCCAACTTAATTTAGAGTGTAATGAAATTTGTATAACTTAGCCATTTTACTTTTGTGCTGCTATTTTTGGGGAGGGAATAGAATTCCCTAGCCTTCTGATCTTCCAGAATCTAATAAGGGTTATTATATGCTCTTAAAGGGACACTCCACCCTAGAACTAAAAAAAAAATATGTTTTTCAGTCTGTATCTTTTGTTTCCAGACCTATTTTAACACCTAAAATTGACTCCTAAATGCTTTATTAGTAATTTTAGCTAGTTTACCTACAACATGTTTACCCGATGGGGGCTTGCTATATTAACTTGTGATCTTCTTCTCCTTCAAGCCTTTCTCTTTCCCATAAAGCATTTCAAGTCTCCTTTCTGTAGCCCAGCTTGCGTGCCAGACTATAAGAGGAAGTAACAGTGATGATTTCCATGCGCGGTGACATATAATGGGAAATCACCTGCTGACTCGATGCTCCAGTTTGGATTCCTTCTCTGTAAGGACCCTAGCTTAGCTTTTCTGTTGCTAATCACCCTCGAGCACATTGTGTTTTTAGATCAGAGCTTTTGCTTTACAGTATAATTTGAAGTTATCTAGCAACGCAGGACTTGAGAGTTGTAGCTAAATTGGATGCCTTTGTTCTACAAGTGTTCTTTTGTAGTCCTGCTTGAGGATTGAAGAGGAGTCCCCTCCTCCCACACTACTGCCAGAGGTGTGAGAAACTGCCACTGCAACTGACAGCTCAGGAGAATTGAAAGGGAAGGGAGTGCCACAAATTTCAAATGTCTTCCCCTCTGCCTGCAGAATCATTTGTTAGAGCAGCAGCAGAAAGATTTTATGTAAACAATTTCAAATTAAATTTAAGTAAAACAGTGCAGGTATTAATGTTTGATTATTTCATTGTCTACACTATTTTATTTCCTCCTTATTTCTACCAGACATTATAGTGTTTCACTTATGTATGTGTTTACAATCCTCTTTGAGGAACGCATCAAGCCCTGGTATTTGACATGTTGTTTTATGTATTTTCACTTTAGACATTAGCATCACATCTCCACAAACCAGACTACGCAAACCTGTGTCTATATTTGCTGGCACAGTAAAAGCATGTACTGAAAACTTCCACTGTTTTCTATACTCCACTGCAGTGAATTATTTTTTTTCCAGGCTGCTGGGCTACTAGTGTACCTGTGCATGTATGTATCACTTGCATAATGCAGATAACTTTGAGGCACTTTTGGGAGCTTAAGCAAGAGAGGTACAACTTAAGGTTTCCCTAATGTATTCCCTCAACTTCCACGGCCCTTTTTCCTCCCTATTTACATTGTCCTCTGTAAAAGCAAAAACAATAAAAGCATTTACAATTTTATAATTCGCCTTACTTCTGTAGCAACAGAAGCCTATACGCTTCTCATACTGTGATGGTTTCACTTTACACAAGAAATGATTACTCTCCGCGTTTGAATAAAAGCTTGCTGGAGTCACCTTTAATTACTGACATCATTAGGAGGGCCAGGCAGTTGCAGGTACTTTTTTAATCAGTTCCCTCCCCAAAGTGACATCACCACAGCCCGTCATCTGATTCTAACTAAAATAATAAGACCCACCCATTCTGTGATGTCACTTACTTGGCTCCCTTGTCCTTCCCCAGCCTGAGTGCTGTTCATTTTATTCAGTAGTAGTGTAGTAACACCGATGTTTGGAAACAGAAATTTGGTATGCATACTTGTACATTCTATAATAAGGCAAATGATGCTTAAGGTGGTGTATGTACATGCATACTTCTCTGTTGTATTTGCAGCAGATGCACAACTGCTAGTGTGCAGTTATGATGCCAGAGATAGAAAAGATTAAAACATTACCCCTGGTATCAGAGTGGCAGTGCAACATATTCATAGTGGCTTAACATGAGGTAGCTCTAAGCAAGCACCATGTGAAACCTGAACAAAAGCACCTATAATTATTCAGTGCAGCTTCCACACACCTTAAGTCACAGAAAATGAATTCACATACTCATGAACAGGAGTAGCTGCATATTGATGGCTAAAAAGGTGTATGGGCATGTTGGGTAGTTACTACACCTGCAAAACTGGTATGTAATGGTGGAGATATTTGGAAGGCATGAGCAAACACACTAGTATATTATTAAAGCCATAGCACTAACAATTGAACTGGAGGCTGGCAAATAGATTTAGTAAAGGGATTTTTTTTTCCATGCACAAATATTTCAACAGTGATTCTTTGTAGTATGGCATCCATTATCTGATTCAAGGTAAGTTAACCTTGATGTCCTTTATTTAAAAAAAAATCAATAAAAATTTACTTTTGTTATAAGTGACTTCTGGACACAAGAAAAGGAAGGGGAAATATATAGCAATGTGGTTTTGTATGTACAAAGACAAATCCAGGGACACTGCAAAAGGTTTTTTTTTTTTTTTTTGCAAACCAACCAGGTGGAGTAAAACATATGAAGGCAAACACTGCGCATACAAACACACTTTGCACATGTAAATCTCAATTTTTTAACAAGATTGGAAGCATGAAGTGATACCTTAACACTTAAATTAATAAAAGATCTAAACTGGTTAATAGTATAAATGTTTTATTCTTTAGCTCACTTGGTGCAAGACCTTACTGGATATGATTGCAGATCAAGTAAGGCCATGGCTATAGATGCAGCAAAAAATGTCCCCCTCTAACAAAGGAAATGCTAGAGCAAAGATTAAATTACATGGAGTCAAAGCACCCCTGCTGAGATCTGCCACTCAGTGGAGATTACCAGGTCAAATTACCCTCCAGGACTTTGACAGCTAGAGGAAGCTAAGTGTTATGGGAGGAGAAGTAAATGGACTGGAATTCATTGTCTCACAAGTGGAGTGCCATTTTAAACTAGAATTAGAAAAAGGGGCAGCGGTAAACAGCACTTTGAGTGTGTTCTGTGGCATTTGCACTGTTTCTGTTTAAGTAGTCATCCAGCAGCAGGGGAGATACTACGCACACTGTTCTATGCTACTCATTACTTTGTAGCATACAACATCTATGAAAATGACAGGAACTTTAAACCAAAGGGAGGCTACATAGTGGCATTTTGGGCAAACAATGATTTCTGGGATACTGGATGGCAACTGATTTATCAAACCATGTCAGTATGCCAGCCTCCAGGTGGTCCAGAGTCTGGGATTACATATAAAAATATTTAAAATCCTGTAAATAATCCCAGAGTGCTGTTAAAAGTGCTTAAGGAAACATCATGCCATGATGTTTTAAACATGTTTTAGTCTGTGGGTGCGGTTATCGCTTTAATATGATCATCTCTAATTCAGCTGATACTATTTGTAATCCTTTTTGTCCTTTTTCCATATTACTAAATTTATTTTGAGGCGATCCTTGCCTTTCCTTTATGCATATTTCAAATCTTACTGCTACACTGCTCAAATATTGAGCAGTTGGTAACAGTAGACACTACTCAACAGACAGTTATTCATATTTTTTCACATTAATAATTTGACTTCTGCATCTTTAAAACAACAAAAGGGATGTTACAGTTCACAGAAAACATAGCGTAAGAGGTTTACACCCCTTCACTAAAAGAAGTACGGCATCAATTTGCAGTTGCGAGTAATTAAACTTGTCAAGTCAGGCAGTAAAGCACACAGAAGTAATACTACTGTCAGTTTCATGAGTACAGACTGACAATTTTGACTCCATAATTTCCCTGTCTACACTATTACAAGTCACTGTACCAGGCAGTGCTTTGTGCCCTTTTGGCAATATTGCACAGCTTACTCCAAGTTCTCCTAAATATTGCCACCTGATATCCAAAGGCACATGTCATAGTGCTCTCCCCTTTTTATAAATGTGTGTAAGCCCTACAAAATACTGAAGGTTACCCAACATACATGTATTACATCACAGAAACCCCTTTGGCATCAAATTTGCACTCTATTACACTGTCTCACACTGTGCATCAGACTTTAG